>NC_036839.1:6770239-6780606 GCF_002910315.2 Salvelinus sp. IW2-2015 | reverse complement strand
AAGGAATAATAGGTTGTCATAGAGACTGTCATATTACCATGAAAATCACATAGTTTATGCAGGAAAAAAGTGTAGTTCATACAGATAAAACATAAAAGAATATCAATTGTTTTCCCAGAGGTATGGTTATAGGAAACCAATAAGTAACACACACCGTATCAGATGAAGCTTTGAACTAAAATAGGCTAATTGCCAAGTTTACTTTGTACCTTCAAAAGGGTATTAAAACATTGATGAAATAACAAAAAGGTAAAATAAAGGTCAAGAGAAAGAAAAAAACAAAGGTAAACGGTAAATAAACATGATCTCATGTTTTGGGTTTGCTTTTGGTGTTTTACWTATTTGTGGGGGAAAAACAGGTGCAAACTTGGCCCTAAATGTCCATTTAAAGGCAAAAATACCCACACAACATAGAATGACAATGATAATTTTTCACACAAAGGTACATGAAATAATGAACAAACAATATATGCAATTGCACAGTTAAAGTGACTGCTTGCAGAAACACTTCCAAAATCAGTGTATAATTGTGTTTCTCCTGAGCAGTGTTGGGGGTAARGCGTTACATAATCAGATTACTTTCATGAGTAACTGAGTAAAGTAACATGTTACTTTTTCAAATTGGGTATTATTATTACAGTTACTTTGTCAGACAACGCTTGCGTTACTTTCAGCGTCATWTCTCTACCGGCCGTGTGTTTCCATGATCCGAACTCGATTAATTTCCGCATTTAGAGAGAGCAGAGAAAGGCTGTTTGGAGGAATGTCAAAACAGCTACTGTCCATAGACATGTATAGAGGGAGCACCTCTGATCTTTGCCATCGAATGCGGAGCGATTTTGAGTTTTTTTCATGAAAGTAACGCAAAGTTATAAAACTAGTAATATAATGTGTTACTTTCATCACAAAGTAATATTGTAAAGTATTGTAAAGTAACGCGTTAATATATTTTCAAGTAACAATCCCAACACTCCTGAGTAACGGGATGAAACTCTTCCCTATTCAAATCTGCTATTTGTTCACATTCATATTGAAAACTTAAAAAATAAATAAACTGGCATTTGGCACTAATTTAGAATTTAATTAATCTACCTATTGTGCAGCTGAAGAGAAATTGGAAAATGTATTAGTTTGACTACCCCACTGTGTTTGACTAGTTTGACATCATCAGAAAAACATGAAATGTTGGAATAGCTGAAAATCATTCCACTGTGTTTACTCAGTCACAAATATCTTCGTTACATGAAATACTACTGGCAATATCGTAGCTATGGAGAACTTTGAACTCTTATGCGGATTTTAAAATAATCGCATGAAATCTGTCGCCAGTTGGATGGAAACCTAGCTATTGTAACCAATTTTCAACATATACAAACCTGARATAAAATATGTTGAATTTGTACCTTTGAAACAATGTCAGATCTTCAACGTTACATCCACTATAAGAAAAAAAGCTATAGGCTAGGCAGCACCTCCTACTGGAGACTTGATCTATCTACAGCAATTTATTTGGTCTCCCATCCAGGGTTTTAATCAAGCCCAGCTTTGATATTTTGATACTACCAATGTGCAGTCATGAGAATTCATATTGAGTGTCACGACTTCTGCCGAAGTCGTTGCCTCTCCTTGTTCGGGCGGTGTTCGGCGGTCGACGTCACCGGTCTTCTAGCCATCATCGATCCATTTTTCATTTTACATTGGTTTTGTCTTGTCTTCCCACACACCTGTTTTCAATCCCATCCATTACCTCTTGTGTATTTAACCCTCTGTTTCCCCTCATGTCTTTGTCAGAGATTGTTTTATGTCAAGTGTTGTTTCTTGGTGTATAGGTGCGCGACGGGTCCTCGTACCCATGTTTATTTTATGTATGTACATTTTCGTGTTTGGAGCATGTTAAGTGGACATTTATTAAAAGTCTCCTTTTAAACTTCGTTTAACTCTCCTGCGCCTGACTTCCCTGCCACCTATACACACGACTCTGWKATTGAGAGATCTCTTAATAACTAAATATATTCACTGTTGCTATCGAAGTCATTCCAAAGGGTAGGTTGAACAGAAAACATTAAATATAAACATAACCAAATATAACCATACATCAGTCATATATCAATTATACTATTTAGGCCTTATAGCATTTGCAAAGACCTCAGAAGCTATTGTTTCAATTCAACCCAGGGATCAACAAAAAATTAACAATACATACAGTTGAAGTCGGAAGTTTACACACACTTAGGTTGGAGTCATTAAAGCTAGTTTTCAAGCATTCCACAAATTTCTTGTTAAGAAACTATAGTTTTGGCAAGTCGGTTAGGACATCTACTTTGTGCATGACACAAGTCATTTTTCCAACAATTGTTTACAGACAGAATATTTCACTTATAATTCACTGTATCARAATTCCAGTGGGTCAGAAGTTTACATACACTAAGTTGACTGTGCCTTTAAACAGATTGGAAAATTCCAGAAAATTATGTCATGGCTCTAAAAGCTTCTGACAGGCTAATTGACATCATTTGAGTCAATTGGAGGTGTACCTGTGGATGTATTTCAAGGCCTACCTTCAAACTCAGTGCCTCTTTGCTTGACATCATGGGAAATCAAAGAAATCAGCAAAAACCTCAGAAAAAAAAAATGTAGACCTCCACGAGTCTGTTCATCCTTGGGCAGCAAATTTCAAACGCCTGAAAGTACCACGTTCATTATGTACAAACAATAGTACCTAGTATAAACACCATGAAACATGCAGCCGTCATCCCCTCAGGAAGGAGACGCGTTCTGCTCCTAGAGATGAATGTACTTTGGTGTGAAAACCTACAAATCAATCGCCAGAACTAACAGCAAAGGACCTTTGAAGATGGCGAGGAAACAGGTACCAAGGAATCTATAGCCCAGTAAAACGAGTCCCCATATGGACATAACCTGAAAATGCCGCCTCAGCAAGGAATGCCACTGCTCCAAAACCGCCATAAAAAATGCCAGACTATGGTGTGCAAACTGCACATGGGAACAAAGATCGTTACCATTTGGAAAATGTCCTCTGGTCTGATGAAACAAAAATGGCCATAAAGGACCATCGTTATTTGGAAGAAAAAAGGAGGTTGCAAGCCGAAGAACACACATCCCAATCGTGAGCCGGGGACGGGGTGGCATAATTCATGTTGTGGGGGCTCTTGCTGCAGGAGGGACTGCCTGCACTTCACAAAATAGATGGCATCATGAGCAGGAAAATATGTGATATATTGAAGCAACATCTCAAAACTCAGTCAGGAAGTTAAAGCTTGGTCGCAAATGGGTCTTCCAAATGACAATGATCCCAAGCATACTTCCAAAGTTGTGGCAAAATGGCTTAAGGACAACAAATCAAGTATTGGAGTGGCCAACACAAAGCCCTGACCTCAATCCGATAGAAAATGTGTGGGCAGAGCTGAAAAAGCGTGTGCGAGCAAGGAGGCCTACAAACCTGACACAGTTACACCAGCTCTGTCAGGAGGAATGGGCCAAAATTCACCCAACTTATTGTGGGAAGCTTGTGGAAGGCTACCCAAAATGTTTGACCCAAGTTAAACAATTTAAAGGCAATGCTACCAAATACTAACTGAGTGTATGTAAACTTCTGACCCACTGGGAATGTGATGAAAGAACTAAAAGCTGAAATAAATCATTCTCTCTGCTATTATTCTGACATTTCACATTCTTAAAACCAAGRGGTGATCCTAACTGACCTAAYAAACTGAATTTGTACTCG
Organism: Salvelinus sp. IW2-2015; assembly: GCF_002910315.2. Taxonomy (NCBI): domain Eukaryota; kingdom Metazoa; phylum Chordata; class Actinopteri; order Salmoniformes; family Salmonidae; genus Salvelinus; species Salvelinus sp. IW2-2015. The sequence goes on along the minus strand of NC_036839.1, from coordinate 6,776,861 downwards.
GATTAAATGTCAGGAATTGTGAAAAACTGAGTTTAAATGTATTTGGCTAAGGTGTATGTAAACTTCCGACTTCAACTGTACATGTAGACCTAGGGTTTCAAGCCTTGGTTGATTTCAAATGTAATCTTCAAGTGAATCATTAATATGTTGGATTCATGTCTCCATCTCAACCAATCATCTAATTTACAGAATAGGACTAAATAATATAAAATATTTAAAGTACATTTTAAATTTGATTAGATTTAGTCCTATTCCTTAACAATTTTRGGGGGTTGGGATATTAAATATTAATTTGTAGACAAACTGGATTATGAATTGTGTTTGATTGTCAACACAACCAACTATCAGCATATGAAGTAGATGTATCTTCTGCTTGGTTAGTTCCATCTGTGCCACTGACTTATTCTGGTTTTAATTCCATTTAGTCTACAAATTAATAATTGATATGTTGGATTCAAGTATCCATCTCAACCAAATTAAATCAAACTTTAAATGCACTTAGAATAAAGTTTGATTTGATTTAGTTATATTCTTTAACTTAGATTTTTGGTTGAGATGTAGATGTGAATCCAACATATCAATAATTAATATGCAGACAAATTGGAATTAAAGCCAGACTAAGTCAGTGGCACAAAATATACATCTCCTTCAAATGTTGATATTTGGATGTGTTGACAACCAAACACAATTACATATATCTTTTGCAATACAGCAAATAGCCTAATAACTTGTCGACAWCTTTGGGGAACACCTGCCACATTTCTAAAAGGACTTTAGTTTTACAGTCTATTTAAGTAAATGGTAATACCCACCTTCGTACAGCCAGTCAGCGATCCCATTGAAGATGACCCCTTCCTTTCCAGAAGATGTCAGTCTGAGGGAGTTGCTCTTCACATCTGATTGGTAGTAAATATTGTTCTCAAATATGTAGATCTGCGTGCACAAGGACACACAAGGAGATCAGGAARGTCATCGCTGATATATCACATTCCATCTTCAACAGTTCCACCGTGACACCAGTGCGRTTTGGACTTCTAACCCATTTTYAACATTGTGTGTTGGAGCTACAGATTTCTGGGTTTTTCGATTTGTCTATTTCCTCTGTATCCGCTGATATCAACCATTAGTCTATGTGATTAACGGGGGCTGAGCCAGAGCGTTGTTTGTGAAATGCTTCTTCTCACAAAAATGTCTGTAAAGTTTGAACGGTTTGAGCTATAAAATGTATGYCCCATCTATGAAAAGCTGAGACTCTGAAAGCTGAGACTATGATGCTCACAAGCCACACAAGAGTCGTTAGGAGGTAAGAGGTTATTCTACACAGGTCATAGGAAATCCCAGAATATAGTGTTTTATAATACTGTAATAAGCTCACATAGTTCCTTTCACAAACTCCACAAAAGTTGTCACTGACTAGTTGGATATTCATTTCTTACTGAGCAAATAATTTCTGTACGTACAGCATTCTTTAAAATATTTTTTTTTTATCAGGATTTTGCTTGGTTGACCTTTTTTTCAAATGGCATTTGTCAATAAAACTCATAAATGGAACTGTTTTTGTTAAATAGTGTTCAACTTGTAGCCCTGGTTGTCCTGAAAATAACATGTTAAACACTTATATGTGAGGCTAAATATGAGGGCAGAGCAAGCAGATCAATAAAAGTAGTGAATTTCATATTTTTCAGTGTGGGATTTCCTGGGACTGATAGATCTGTGGGCCAAATCACACAGGAGATCAGAAAAGTAATCACTGACAATAGTGGGTCCCCAGTGATGCAGCGGTCTAAGGCACTTCATCTCAGTGCTAGAGGTGTCACCACAGACCTTGGTTCGATCCCGGGCTGGATCACAACCGGCCATTATTGGGAGTCCCATAGCGCGGCGCACAATTGGTTAGGGAGGGTTTGGCAGGGATAGGCCGTCATTGTAAAATAAGAATTTGTTCATAACTGACTTGCATAGTTAAATAAAGYTTAAATAAATATCACATTTCATTTCAATTTGGCATGACCTCTACAGGTCTGAAATGTGAAAGTCAATAAAATAGCAACTTTTGACAATTTTTGAACACAGAGAGAGAAAGACGAATATTGTATATCCAAACCCCTATAATGTCACAGGGTAAATACAAGGCCTAGATAACATCATTTTCAACACACCCAATTTAGCAGATATATTTAAATTCACGAAAAGGGGGAAATAATACCACATTTTCAATTCAGGTCTCATTCCCTGAATGGATGTGGTTGAAGAGGCCTGGAATCACCCTGTCCAGAGAAATTCCAGAAACCTAACGTCCGATTCCATTAACAACCTAAATGACCTGTGTTACATACACCTGTGTTGAAATTATCAACCAACTCCTTATCCTCAAATGTCTTTTTTTCCCAGAACCAACCAACGTTTCCCAGTCAACCAGCTGTCTGCATCAGCCAGACTTACATAAAGCACCGTTATGTAGTCACTCGGTCACAGAGCTGAGCTGAGCTGAGCTGACCCCGTCTCAGGCTCTGCAAGCCCCGCTGTTATATCAAAGGCATTGAGTAGAGGCAGCCTGCCTAAATCGCTCCAGAAGGCAGTGTGTGGTATAGGATTCAGAAAAAGAGCTGCTTTAAAACAACAATGTCTTGAACCGTTTCAACAGTTTCAACATCAATGTACCATCAATGTACATCAACGAATACATGGATACGGTGACTGAGTTCATCAGGAAGTATATAGGAGATGTTGTACCCACTGTGACTATTAAAACCTATCCAAACCAGAAAACYTGGATAGATGGCAGCATTTGCGCAAAACTGAAAGKGTAAACCACCGCATTTAACCAACGGCAAGGTGACTGGGACTATAGCCGAATACAAACAGTGTAGTTATTCCCTCTGTAAGGCAAGAAAACAGGCAAGTAAAGAGACAAACTGGAGTTGCAATTCAACGGTTCAGACACAAGACGTATGTGGCAGGGTCTACAGARAATCACGGACTACAAAGGGAAAACCAGCCACGTCGGGGACACCGACGACATCTTGCTCCCGGACAAGCTAAACACCTTCTTCGCCTGCTTTGAGCATAACACAGTGCCACCGACATGACCCACTACCAAGGACTATGAGCTCTCCTTCTCCGTGGCCAACGTGAGTAAGACATTTAAGCGTGTTAACCCTCGCAAGGCTGCCGGCCCAGATGGCATCCCTAGCCGTGTCCTCAGAGTATGCGCAGACCAGCTGGCTGGAGTGTTTACAGACATATTCAATCTCTCCCTATCCCAGACTGCTGACCCCACTTGCTTCAAGATGTCCACCATTGTTCCTGTACCCAAGAAAGCAAAGGTAACTGAACTGAATGACTATCGCCCGTAGCAATCACTTTTGTCATCATGAAGTGCTTTGAGAGGCTAGTTAAGGATCATATCACCTCTACCTTACCTGACACCCTAGACCCACTTCAATTTGCTTACTGCCCCAATAGATCCACAGATGATGGAATCGCCATCACACTGCACACTGCCCTATCCCATCTGGACAAGAAGGAATACCCATGTAAGGATGCTGTTCATTGACTATAGCTCAGCATTCAACACTATAGTACCCTCCAAGCTCATCATTAAGCTCGGGGCCCTGGGTCTGAACCCCGCCCTGTGCAACTGGGTCCTGGACGTCTTGACGGGCTGCCCCCAGGTGGTGATGTTAGTAAACAACACCTCCACTTCGCTGATTGTCAACACAGGGGCCCACAAGGGGGCGTGCTCAGCCCCCTCCTGTACTCCCTGTTTACCCATGACTGCGAGACCACGCACGCCTCCAACTCAATCATCAAGTTTGGAGACGACACAACAGTAGTAGGCCTGATTACCAACAATGACGAGACAGGCTACAGAGAGGAGGTGAGGGCCCTGGGAGAGTGGTGGCAGGAAAATAACCTCTCACTCAACGTCAACAAAACAAAGGAGCTGATCGTGAACTTCTGGAAACGGCAGAGGGACCACACCCCTATCCACATCAACAGGACCGCAGTGGAGAAGGTGGAAAGCTTCAAGTTCCTTGGCGTTACACATCACTGACAAACTGAAATGGTCCACCCTCAAGTCCATCAGACTGTTAAATAGCCATCACTAGCCGGCTTCCACCCGGTTACGCAATCCTGCACCTTAGAGGCTGCTGCCCTATATACATAGACTTGGAATCACTGGCAACTTTAATAATGGAACACTAGTCACTTTAATAATGTTTAAATAATGTTAAGATACTGCTTTACTCATATGTATATACTTTATTCTATTCTAATGTATTTTAGTCAATGCTACTTCGACATCGCTCMAGCTAATATTTATATATTTCTTATTAATTCCATTATTTCACTTTTAGATTTGTGTGTATTGTTGTGATTTGTTAGATATTATTGCACTGTTGGAACTAGGAACACAAGCATTTCGCTACACCTGCAATAACAACAGCTAAGTATGTCTATGTGACCAATACAATTTGATTTGATTTGATTTGCTTCACTAAAGACTGAAACTAGCTGTCCTAAGACGGGGTAGGATTTTCGGTTTGGAAATACATTGGCTATGACATATTTGGTTATGATGAAGCGCTATCAAAACATTTCTATGTATGTTTTGTATGTTTTGGGCTTGAGTTTGTGTTGATAGCTAGTTCACTTTAAGGATGCTGTCAATGCAATATCTAGTCCACACAACAAAACCACTCACAGAACTGGCATGCTATCCAATATATACTAGCAGTGTCATGTATTTATAAGATACAATTGTGGCTAACGATGAAGCGTATGCTACTCGAGAGTCCCGAATGCCTGCATATCTGTCTGCCTCACCTCTCATCACCGTAATGGCCCTCTAATGGAGGTGAGTTTGATTTATGCCTAAATAACCACASSAAATGTTACAATTGCAGACAAGAAACCTGTAATACTTAAGCCTGTTAGCTGTCCACAAAAGGTGCCCCATTGGTCTAATGCAAACAAATGAAAAGGTATTATCATCTCATTTGAATGATTCTCTATTTCGAAAATGAACTGGAGTACAATGCGAGAGTCATTTGACAATCCAAATCAACCTGCTTAGAATGCTGTGCTTTGATAGCTGGATTTAGGCCGGCCTTTCACAAAGCCGTGTCTAGTTACAATTGTGCYCCCACCATCCAAATGGATGGCATCGGGTTTGAATTCCACATGACACCCAACTTCATAACATTTGGTGTCAGAAGTGGGATCCAACACAGATGAGCCCATCAGAACTGTGTCTGAGCAGCTGTACGAAGAAGTTCAAAGAAGCCTTCCAAAAGAGATGGGGCTGGGGTAGAAGAACCCTGCTGCCACTACGACCACTGCCCAGCGAGTTTGCCAATATGGCACTGTGGTTAATCCTGCGCTGTGGCTTCACCACAAATCGTCAGGCTTGGAAGAAATGGTCCACATTTACCTGGCATACTGAATGTCACATTAGTACAGGTTTTTTCAGGTGTCCTTGGCATGTCACTACTGATTGTCATGTTAATCAAATATCATGTTCTCGAATAATCTGACTGAAAGCTGTCAACGTGTTRGTATGTCCACAACATCGTTCTGTGACTAAAAAGATCAAAGTAATTATTTGATGCAAATGTTTTAAAGGCCAGGTAACTTGGTAGACCTTCAAAGCCAATACAGGAGACGGAGTGGATATTATCTATACATTCTGGCTTTACATTTTAATTAACTCGAAAATAAATGTTCATGTAAGAAAGACAAACATGACAGGGATGCAATAGCAGACAACAGGCATACTCTATTGTTGCCACTTTAATGAGAAACATGATTCACTTTCAACCGCAACATAATCAAAACACAGTCTAATTAAAAGTTCAGAATGCACTCCATGCAGGGATTAAATTGGAGAACAATTAAGTCGAACAAAGCAATTACACGAGGAAGAGGGGAAAAGAAATCACCCCATAGGCTAAACAAAGAAATAACAGCATTTCAAAAAATATACAATKAAAAAAAATGRTTTTAACTGTTGATCCTGGGCAAACCAACCTCTCCTATTCCTTTGCACATACATTTCAGGCCACGGGCAACACTTGTTAATATGGCTGCAGGGGCAGTTGCTAATATATGCATATTGGAACAGCGTACATACCACCAAAGAATCATGCAAACACGAGATATCTCCGATGTCTGGGACCCTTTTAGCTGACAATTTTCTTAATGGTTGTAACAATCATCTCAAATAAAACTGTGAAGGACCTCAGCGTTACTCTGGACCCTGATCTCTCTTTGACGAACATATCAAGAATATTTCAAGGACAGCTTTCTTGCATTTTCGTAACATTGCAAAAATCTGAAACTTTCTGTCCAAAAATGTGGCAGAAAAATGGATCCATGCTTTTGTAATTTCTAGATTAACTACTGCAAGGTCTACTTTCCAGCTACCCGAATAAAGCACTAAATAACCTTCAGTTAGTGCTAAACACGCTGCTAGAATTTTGACTAGAACCAAAACATTTGATCATATTACTCCAGTGCTAGCCTCTCTACACTGGCTTCCTGTTAAGGCTAGGATTGATTTCAAGGTTTTACTGCTAACCTACAAAGCATTACATGGCTTGCTCCTACCTATCTTTCT
>NC_036839.1:6698321-6770214 GCF_002910315.2 Salvelinus sp. IW2-2015 | reverse complement strand
GGTTATTAGTTTTGATAGAAAACACTCTGAAGTTTCTAAAACTGTTTGAATGATGTATGTGAGTATAACAGAACTCATATCGCAGGCAAAAACCTGAGAAAAAAATCCAACAGGAAGTGGGAATCTGAGGTTTGAAGGGTTTCAACTCATCGCCTATCGAATACACAGTGGGATATGGGTCATGTTGCACTTCCTACGGCTTCCACTAGATGTCAACAGTCTTTAGAACCTTGCCTGATGCTTCTACTGTGAAGTGGGGCGAAGGAGAGGGGATTGAGTAAGGTCTATCAGGAACTGAACATGAGTGCCATGCGCGTTCATGTGAGAGCGAGCTCTGTTCCATCGCACTTCTGAAGACAAAGGAATTCTCCGGTTGAAACATTATTGAAAATTTATGTTAAAAACATCCTAAAGATTGATTCAATACATCGTTTGACATGTTTCTACTGACTGTTACGGAACTTTTCACATTTCGTCTGCTTTTAGTGAACGCGCTTCGTGACTTTGGATTTGTTTACCAAACGCGCTAACAAAATGTAGCTATTTGGACATAAATATGGACATTACCGAACAAAACGAACATTTCTTGTGGAAGTGGAGTACTGGGAGGCATTCCGACAAAGATCAGCAAATGTAAGTGAAGATTTATAATGCTATTATGACTTTTGTTGACTCCACAATTTAGTGGGTAACTGTATGGCTCGTTTGTTCTCAGATTATTGAATATTGTGCTTTGCCGTAAAGCTTTTTTGAAATCTGACAGTGGTTGCATTAAGAACAAGTTTATCTTATATTCTATGTAAAACATATATCTTTCATCAAAGTTTATGATGAGTATTCTGTTATTTGATGAGCTCTCTGCAATTTCTCCGATATTTTGGAGGCATTTCTGAACATGGCGCCAATGTAAACTGAGGTTTTTGGATATAAATATGACTTAATCGAACAAAACATATATGTATTGTGTAACATGAAGTCCTATGAGTGTCATCTGATGAAGATCATCAAATGTTAGTGATTCATTTTATCTATCTCGTCTTTGGCTGGAAAAATGGCTGTGTTTTTCTGTGATTTGGCGGTGACCTAACATGATCGTTTGTGGTGCTTTCGCTGTAAAGCCTTTTTGAAATCGGACAGTGGTGGGATTAACAAGAAGTGGATCTTTAAAATGCTTCCTGTGCTTGGCCCTCCTATGTTGAATAAATAACGGCTCCCTATCCACCGGATGTGTACCAAACTCACTAAAAGTGGCAGTAATAAAGCCTCTCTTGAAAAGCCAAATCTTGACCCAGAAAATATAAAAAACTATCGCGCTATATCGAATCTCCCATTCTCTCAAAAAAAAATTCAAAGCTGTTGCGCAGCAACTCACTGCCTTCCTGAAGAAGAACAATGTATACGAAATGCTTCAGTCTGGTTTTCGACTCCATCATAGCACTGAGACTGCACTTGTGAAGGTGGTGAATTACCTTTTAATGGCGTCAGACCAAGGCTCTGCATCTGTCCTCGTGCTCCTAGACCTTAGTGCTGCTTTGATACCATTGATCAGCACATTCTTTTGGAGAGATTGGAAACCCAAATTGGTCTACACGGACAAGTTCTGGCTGGTTTAGATCTTATCTGTCGGAAAGAATACAGTTTGTCTCTGTGGATGGTTTGTCTTCTGACAAATCAACTGTAAATGTCGATGTTCCTCAAGGTTCCGTTTGAGACCACAATTGTTTTCACTATATATTTTACCTCTTGGTGATCATTCAGAATGTTAACTTTCACTGCATGCGGACGATACACACCTTAACATTTCAATGAGACATGGTGAATCCCAAAATTGCACTCCCTGAAACCCTGTGCTATAGACATAAGGAAGTGGATGGCAGCAATTTTTTACTTTTAAACTCGAACAAAAGTTTGTACAATCATCTCAAATAAAACTGTGAAGGACCTCAGCGTTACTCTGGACCCTGATCTCTCTTTGACGAACATATCAAGAATATTTCAAGGACAGCTTTCTTGCATTTCCGTAACATTGCAAAAATCTGAAACTTTCTGTCCAAAAATGTGGCAGAAAAATGGATCATGCTTTTGTCATTTCTAGATTAACCTACTGCAAGGATCTACTTTCCAGCTACCCGAATAAAGCACTAAATAAACTTCAGTTAGTGCTTAACACGGCTGCTAGAATTTTACTAGAACCAAAACATTTGATCATATTACTCCAGTGCTAGCCTCTCTACACTGGCTTCCTGTTAAGGCTAGGATTGATTTCAAGGTTTTACTGCTAACCTACAAAGCATTACATTGGTTTTGCTCCTACCTATCTTTCTGATTTGGTCCTGCCGTACATACCTACACGTACGATACGGTCACGAGACGCAGGCCTCCTTACTGCCCTAGAATTTCTAAGCAAACAGCTGGATGTAGGGCTTTCTCCTATAGAGCTCCATTTTTATGGAATGGTCTGCCTTTCCATGTGAGAGACGCAGACTCTGTCCCAGCCTTCAAGTCTTTATTGAAGACTAATCTCTTCAGTAGGTTCTATGATTGAGTGTGTCTGGCCTAGGGGTGTGAAGGTGAACCGAAAGGCACTGGAGCGACGAACCGCCCTTCGTTGTTTTGCCTGGCCGGTTCCCCTCTCTCGATGGGATTCTCTGCCTCTAACCCTATTACGGGGGCTGATTCACTGACTTACTGGTGCTCTTCCATGCCGTCCCTAGGAGGGGTGCGTCACTTGAGTGGGTTGAGTCACTGACGTGATCTTCCTGTCCAGGTTGGCGCCCCCTCGGGTTCGTGCCGTGGGGGAGATCTTCGTGGTCTATACTCTGCCTTGTCTCCGGGTAGTAGGTTGGTGGTTGAAGAGATCCTCTGGTGGTGTGGGGGCTGTGCCTTGGCAAAGTGGGTGGGGTATACCCAGCCTGTTTGGCCCTGTCCGGACAGGGCCACAGTGTCTCCCGACCCCTCCTGTCTCAGCTCCAGTATTTATGCTGCAATAGTTTGTGTCGGGGGCTAGGGTCAGTCTGTTATATCTGGAGTATTTCTCATGTCGTATCGGTGTCCTGTGTGAATTTAAGTATGCTCCCTCTAATTCTCCTCTCTTTCTCTCTTTTTTTCTCTCTCTCTTCTCTCGGAGGACCTGAGCCCTAGGACCATGCCTCAGGACTACCTGGCCTGATGACTCCTTGCTGTCCCCAGTCCACCTGGTCATACTGTTGCTCCAGTTTCAATTGTTCTGCCTGCGGCTATTGAACCCTGACATGTTTTAATGGACGTGTTTTGCTGTTTTGGACTCTCTCTCCGCATTTGCTGTCTCTAACTCTGAATGATCAGCTATGAAAAGCCAACTGACATTTACTCCTGAGGTGCTGACCTGTTGCACCCTCTACAACCACTGTGATTATTATTATCTGACCCTGCTGGTCATCTATGAACGTTTGAACATCTTGGCCATGTTCCGTTATAATCTCCACCCGGGCACAGCCTGAAGAGGACTGGCCACCCCTCAGAGCCTGGTTCCTCTCTAGGTTTCTTCATAGGTTCTGGCCTTTCTAGGGAGTTTTTCCTAACCACTGTGCTTCTACATCTGCATTGCTTGCTGTTTGGGGTTTTAGGCCGGGTTTCTGTACAGCACATTGTGACATCGGTTGATATAAAAAGGGCTTTATAAATACAATTTGATTCATTGATTGAATGCTTACTTACTTACAAGCCCTTAACCAACAGTGCAGTTCAAGAAGAGTAAAGAAAATATTTACCAAATAAACTAAAGTTAAAAATTATAAAAAGTAACACAATAAAATAACAATAACAAGGCTTTTTACAGGGAGTACCGGGTCCCGAGTCAGTGTGCGGAGGTACAGGTTAGTTGAAGTAATTTGTACATGTAGATAGGGTTGAAGTGACAATTCATAGATATTAAACAGTGAGTAGCAGCAGTGGATTTGGTCCTGCCGTACATACCTACACGTACGATACGGTCACGAGACGCAGGCCTCCTTACTGTCCCTAGAATTTCTAAGCAAACAGCTGGATGTAGGGCTTTCTCCTATAGAGCTCCATTTTTATGGAATGGTCTGCCTTTCCATGTGAGAGACGCAGACTCTGTCCCAGCCTTCAAGTCTTTTATTGAAGACTAATCTCTTCAGTAGGTTCTATGATTGAGTGTGTCTGGCCTAGGGGTGTGAAGGTGAACCGAAAGGCACTGGAGCGACGAACCGCCCTTGCTGTTTTTGCCTGGCCGGTTCCCCTCTCTCGACTGGGATTCTCTGCCTCTAACCCTATTACGGGGGCTGATTCACTGACTTACTGGTGCTCTTCCATGCCGTCCCTAGGAGGGGTGCGTCACTTGAGTGGGTTGAGTCACTGACGTGATCTTCCTGTCCAGGTTGGCGCCCCCCTCGGGTTCGTGCCGTGGGGGAGATCTTCGTGGTCTATACTCTGCCTTGTCTCCGGGTAGTAGGTTGGTGGTTGAAGAGATCCCTCTGGTGGTGTGGGGGCTGTGCCTTGGCAAAGTGGGTGGGGTTATACCCAGCCTGTTTGGCCCTGTCCGGACAGGYCCACAGTSTCTCCRGACCCCTCCTGTCTCAGCCTCCAGTATTTATGCTGCAATAGTTTGTGTCGGGGGGCTAGGGTCAGTCTGTTATATCTGGAGTATTTCTCATGTCGTATCCGGTGTCCTGTGTGAATTTAAGTATGCTCTCTCTAATTCTCTCTCTCTTTCTCTCTCTTTTTCTCTCTCCTCTCGGAGGACCTGAGCCCTATGACCCTGCTGGTCATCTATGAACATTTGAACATCTTGGCCATGTTCTGTTATAATCTCCACCCGGCACAGCCAGAAGAGGACTGGTCACCCCTCAGAGCCTGGTTCCTCTCTAGGTTTCTTCATAGGTTCTGGCCTTTCTAGGGAGTTTTTCCTAACCACTGTGCTTCTACATCTGCATTGCTTGTTTTAGGCCGGGTTTCTGTACAGCACATTGTGACATCGGGTGATATAAAAATGGCTTTATAAATATATTTGATTCATTGATTGAATGCTTACTTACTTACAAGCCCTTAACCAACAGTGCAGTTAAAGAAGAGTTAAGAAATTATTTACCAAATAAACGAAAGTTAAAAATTATAAAAAGTAACACAATAAAATAACAATAACAAGGCTTTTTACAGGGAGTACCGGTACCGAGTTAGTGTGCGGAGGTACAGGTTAGTTGAGGTAATTTGTACATGCAGATAGGGTTGAAGTGACTATGCATAGATATTAAACAGTGAGTAGCAGCAGTGTTTTTTTAAGCAGGAATCAGGAGGATAGAATTATGGTCAGATTATCCAAATGGAGGGCAGGGGAGAGCTTTGTACTGTATACATCTCCGTGTGTAAAGGAGGTCTAGAGTTTTTTTCCCGCCTGTGACTCAAACCTGGGTCTACCGACTATCCACACAGTACGTTAGTCATTACGCCAAGAATGCAAACTTCCTAGTTGGAGTAATATTCAAAAGYAATGTGATATAGGATTGTGACTTTAACCACCCTTCTTCCGGGCACATGAAAAATCACAAAAAATGCCRGTTGCATTATTCCCAATGGTAACAGGTGTGATATGGGAGGGTTGCATGTAGGAGTGGCAGCTTGTCTTTGACTTACCAGTTGCTGGCCCTGCACTCCCCATTCAGCGTACTGCAGAACAGAGTTAAGCACCTCCGGAGGGTCCAACTCCCATACCTCCCTGAAAAACAACAGTAAGTAACGAGTAAGACTGCTACCTAGAGCAGTGGAAGGCATTTACAAAGATACACCTTTAACTTCCGGATACACTGGTAACTCTAACTGTAAGTCGRTCTGGATAAGAGCATTCGCTAAATGACTACGATGTTAAAAAAAAGCCCACTTCAAAACATTGTTTTATCATAAATATTGACATTTAAAAGGTCATGACTGACAAAATATTGAATTTCATTGTTTGTTGTGGATTCACCAAGCTCTTAGCATCCACCTGAGCTAAACTGCCTTAGAAGAGATTGTCTTGACAAGTAAACAAACGCATGGTAAACAAGCACATGAAACATACCTTGTGTGAATGTTATAAATGCTATATGAGGCCATGTATGAATGCCGGTAAACCTAGAACAAAAGAGAGAAAAGAAAGAGGAGATTACTGCACGAAACATTAACGATGGAGGCAGCTTGGCTGATAACAACATCATAAAAACAGGCAGAGAAAGACATCGAACAGAATAGACCAGTAGCTGTTTTCACAAATAGATTATGTGGACAATGTGATTTGCATGGTTGACAGCTGCGAGATGAGACATTTTAATTCCATCTGAGAAACCGATCATGGAACCCCCATGACTTCGGGTCTGAAAGCCTGAGAGAGAGAGAGAGAGAGAGAGAGAGAGAGAGAGAGAGAGAGAGAGAGAGAATCCAAATGGTCTGGGGTGTGAGTAAATCTGTCTGGATTCCCCTAGAGAAGCTGTGCCTTACATGATAATAGCATTCAGACTGTACACGGGGAAAGCAAACAGCCTCAATGTTGCAGTGTTTCATAATAATGCTCCATCCACAAAGTTCAAATATAGACCAAGAAACATTATCTGACAGGAGTGTTATTGTACTGTATGGCAAATGCATTGCAAACTTTGCAGAGAAATACTTTTTCCTCATTTTGTTGTGTTACAGCCTGAAATTAAAATGTATTAAATTGAGATTTTGTGTGGCCTACACATAATACCCCAAAATGTCAAAATGGATCTATGTTTTTTTTTWATGTTTACAAATTAATAAAAAATGGAAATCTGAAATGTCTTGAGTCAATAAGTATTTCACCCCTTTGTTATGGCAAGCCTAAATAAGTTCAGGAGTAAAAATGTTATATAATAGGTTGCATAGGTTGCCCACTCTGTGGGCAATAATAGTGTTTAACATGATTTTTGAATGACTACCTCATCTCTGTACACCAATGCCTCGCAAAGAAGGGTACCTATAGGTAGACGGGTAAAAAAAACAAAATAAACATTGACTATCCCTTTGAGCATGGTCAAGTTATTAATTACACTTTGGATGGTGCATCAATACACCCAGTAACTACAAAGAGACAGGCATCCGTCCTAACTCAGTTGCCGGAGAGGAAGAAAACCACTCAGGGATTTCACCATGAGACCAATGGTGACTTTACAACAGTTAGAGAGTTTAATGGCTGCGATAGGCCAAAAAATTGGATGGATCAACAACATTGTAGTTACTCCACAATACTAATCTAAATGACATAGTGAAAAGAAGGAAGCCTCTACAGAATAAAACACATTTCCAAAACCTGCAACCTGTTTGCAATAAGGCACTAAAGTAAAACTACAAAAATATGGCAAAGAAACATACTTTATGTCCTGAATACAAACCGTTATGTTTTGGGAAATGAGTACAAATCCAAATGAGTACCACTGTTCTTTTTTAAATCCCCTTTTTTGCCAATTTCGTGAATTCAATCTTGTCTCATCGCTGTAAGTCCCCAATTGGCTCGGAAGAGGCGAAGGTCGAGTCATGAGTCGTCCGAAACATGACCTGCCAAACCGCGGTCCTTAACAACCACTCGCTTAACCCGGAAGCCAGCTGCACCAATGTGTCAGAGGAAACACCATTCAACTGACGACCGAGTTCAGTTTGCAGGCGCCCGGCCCGCCAAAAGGAGTCGTTAAAGCACGATGATGGGACTCCCGGTCATGGCCAGTTGTGACACAGCCTGGGATTTTAGGGACGCCACAACACTGCGATGCAGTGCCTTATACCGCTGCGCCACTCGYGATGCTCCACTCTTCATATTTTCAACCATGGTGGTGGCTGCATCATGTTATGGGTATGCTGGTCATCGGCAAGGACTACGGAGATTTTTAGGATAAGTAGAAACCGAATAGAGCTAAGCACAGGCAAAATCCTAGAGGAAAACCTTGTTCAGTCTACTTTTCAACGGACACTGGGAGACAAATTCCCCTTTTAGCAGGACAATAACTTAAAACAAAAAGCCAAATATACACTGGAGTTGCTGAAAAAYAAGACATTGAATGTTCCTGAGTGGCCTAGTTACAGTTTTGAAAAAAATKATCTTGATAATCTATGTCAAGACTTGAAAATGGCTGTCTAGCAAGGATCAACAATCAACTTGAAAGAGCTTGAAGTATTTTTTTAAGACTAATGTGCAAATATTGTACAATCAAGGTGTGTAACGTTCTTAGAGACTTACCAATAAAGACTCACAGCTGTAGTCTGTGCAAAAGGTGACACTAACATGTATTGGCTCAGTGGTGTGAAAACTTACAGTACCAGTCAAAAGTTTGGACACACCTACTCATTCCAGGATTTTTCTTAATTTTTGCTATATTCTACAATGAATAATAGAATAATAGTGAAGACATCAAAACAATGAAATAACACATATGGAATGTAATGACTGAAAAAATGACTGAAAAAATATTTTATATTTGAGATTCTTCAAAGTAGCCACCCTTGGTCTTGATGACAGCTTTGCACACTCTTGGCACTCTTAATTTCTCAACTAACTCATCAACATACTTTTTGAAAGATATCTTTTCGTCGATACAGACGCCCCGATATTTATACGCGGGGACATGATCAATGAAGGCACCATCCAATGTACATATGCATAAATCATCAGACACATTTGTACATGATTTGCAGAAAAACATATACTTGGAGAATAACATATATATCTGTTTGAGCAGAAAGGAGTCTTAAAACAGGGATGCCACGGCAGAGGATGGATAGCTCAAATTAAAAAGGTCTTCTTCACTCGGAAAGAACGCACTTCGCCACAGTGAATTATGCATAGCGCCCGAGGAAGGCGGAAGGGCTCGATGGAGGCGGCAACGACGGCAACGACGGACGGCGGTGGGGGCTGTTATAATGGCGAGATTGATGAGTAATCGTTCCTCACTGCTGAAATAGTGTTGACAGGCTAAGACGAGTGATGTCAGAGTGAGGGGAGGGTAGAGAGGGTTAGAGAGTATACCTCCGATGGCTTTGACAAATGTATCCGCTCCCTCTGTTGCTATTAGCTGCTGAGAAACAGAGACGCAGGTAGGGGTTAAACATCTGTGAAAACACATCCTTTGCAAGGAGGCAAAAGGGTTAAGATGCGTTGTCTCTTTAAAACAAATTCGAGGTAAGCATTTGGAACTGGATGTAATGAGCTTTTGTGAAYTATCAACGGAAGAACCACAGACTCTTGTTCCCTGTGATGGCAAATTACTGTTTACAAAAAGAGGAATGGACACAGTGACTTTTACTTGAACTCTATTGACACCCTCCAGTTGGAGTTTTACTTCCGAACACACATTGACCTTTGGCAAAACATTTTTTACAGCTTGTGGGATACAACTTTGACCTTCTTGCTCTCTCTGAGGTGCTCCTTCTATCTAGCTTTGATTACATTTCCTACTCAGTATATCATGATAAAAATGGCTAATATCAACTCTRAGTTTCCATTGTCCTCTACTGTGTACAGTAGAGGACAATTTCCAAATGTTTCAAATTGTTGCCCCTCCCCACATTCCTTCAAGAGCTGAGAAGCTCACATGGGCACAATAATCTTTGTGGTCAGCATGGTGATTTTATCAAAAACAAGGAGGTTGACATTTTCAACTCCCTTTGCACTCAAATTTGAGCTGCAGCTCGATGATGAATATGAGTGGTACACTCAGCTCTGGGGACATGGACGTTTTATCAAACACAACTAAGCACACTGCAAAAGTTGAGAATAAAACCACACAGAAGGAACAGCCTCTGCCCAAACCAATGAAAAGCRCATGTCATATTAATGACAATTTCCATCACCACGTTCCTCCATTTCTTGTCACGATTGTCGAAAGGAGTGGACCAAGGCGCAGCGTGCGTATAGTTCCACATATTTTATTTCAAAGTAAACCTTAACAAAAACAACAAAGAAACAACGAACGTCCAGTACAGAGTGCACTAAGGCACTAACTGAAAACAATATCCCACAACACAGGTGGGAACAATGGGCACCTTAAATATGATCCCCAATTAGAGACAACGATAATCAACTGCCTCTAATTGGGAACCATACAAATACCAACATAGAAATAGAAACGCTAGAAACCCCCCTAGTCACGCTCTGACCTAWACACCATAGAGAACCCAGAGGGCTCTCTATGGTTAGGGCGTGACAATTTCAAATATCATCTGATGATTACATTTTCCACACKCCGACCATCCTTTCCTTCCTCCTGTTCCACAGTCAAGGTGAATCGCCCGCTCCTTCCTCCCCTATTAGATATACAAATCGGATTGAATCAAATGAAAACATGGATTCTCCTGGTTTATGGGAGAGGTTTGGAAGATCAGACTTCTGGATATTACCCAGAGATCTCCTCATCTCTGGCATTGTGTGGTGCATGCCAGGGAGCGGGGAGCCACAGATGAAAACAAACTATTAAATATGTAGACTGGCTCAAAACAAGTTTAGGTGGTCMTCTATACTGCCTCAGAGAAGAGTACACTGGACCAGTTAGTGGAGCAATGCATACCAAGGTTTACAATGGGTGCTTTCAGCCTCTGGGTAAAATATGATACAAAATAGTATTCGTCCCCTACATTTTTGGGTCTGCTCGTACATGTGAATATTCTGACATAGTAATAACATGTTTTATACTATCATTTACTCTGTTATACAGTAGGATAGTAGAATTACCATGTGAACGTTTGTTGTTGTAGCTAATCACTAGGTCTGTGACGATACCTGTATCACAATATGTTTTCCATGTCAAACATTAAAACACGAAGCGTACCTGCTGTACGCAAAATATCGTGTTCTATAGCTTGGAAAATAAATAAATGTGTCTCTGGGTGACAACATAATGATGTTTGMTTCCAAAATTAGGGCTGTTTCCCTAAAGAAGTTAAATCCGCTTCGTCTTTTGTTTCCTTCCCACGARACTAATGAGTAWTGCGATACTGGTATCGTCCCAGCCCTACTAATGTTCTGTCTAAAGAACAAGTGCCTCGTCTGCATTGAGAAAATAAAGGCCTAGTTTACTCCCCTTATTCGGGACATGACCACACTTAATGCACGACTTTGCTCAAGCTCTACTGAAAGAGTTACAGAGGAGCCTTAATCAAATACAGCAAGGAAACTTAAGCAACTCCTAGGACCAACGGAGCAGAGAGAGCCAGTGAAGCAGTTTCCCAGCACTGTCAACCCAAAACAAGTTAAATTGCGACTCCAGCCCCACTGGGATCCATTTGTAAGCGAAGGGGAGGAAAGACGAAAACTCCCCAGTTTGGGAATTATTTTAGGCTATAAGCCACCCCAGAAGTTTCTGTGCAAGGAACGTTAGAGCCGTCTGAACCCCTATGAGGATCAAAGCAAAGTGATCCCTGAAGCTACCGGTGTCATATCATTTTTTGCTAACTTGTCATATTTTGTGCACAGTGTCCGCCCAGTGTGGATGACAGGATCACTGCGACCCTCTCAGTACAGCAGTCAGTATGGGTCCCTCAGGTTACCACAGCAAATCTGGGCCCTCACAGCACATTGGCTCCCTCAGATTTACTATAATAGCATGGGCCCTCKAGGTGCCAGCACCGTGAAGGCACTTCAGTCTCAAAGGTCTACCCAATCTAGACCCATTTAGAGGGATTGGGAATATGGATACGGTGATAACAGTGTTTATGGCCCCAGGTGCTGCTTTTGGCCTGTTAAAACACACACCATTGGGCTATTTGGGTTCCCGTGACCCCCGAATAGTCCTGATGAGAGAGCTCTAATCGATTCTCCTTCTTCCTTTGCATCACATCTTTGATTCCCGCCAGGCTTATTTGATTGGATATCAGCATTTTGGGATTAGGCAAGGTAGGACCTACGTGTCCAGCCTTTGTTCATTTGAAGGAAGCGAGCCACTGAATATAAAGACTACTTCATCAATGTTAGCCAATGTTTTATCCATRACGAGGATGTATCGGACTTAAATAGTTTTCTCCTTGCAAAGCAAGTGAGAAGCAACTGAATTCTTAATCTATTTCCTTCACCAAAATGTCAGAAACACAATTGCGATGTGATAGGCTATTTGTGGTTTAACAATGTGAGACAAAATAATTGTGCAGTTGTCTATTTGACTTAGATCTGTCATCAAAACAAAATAAAACACAATTTCCTCACAGAGCGATTTAATGATTGTAGAGGACACCCAAATAGCATATCATCTACATCATGTCAAGTAAACAATGGACTCCATTATTATACTCCACGGGTAAACATAAATCCTGTTTATACACCTTTGTTTGGTGAGGTACTCCACCCACTCCAACCTGATTAGCTTGAATCTATTAGCACATTTTCATTGCAAACACAATGCACTGGATCAACATAGACTTGACTAGAGGATTTACAAAATGCAAGAGCATTACAAGATGTTCACCAGCAAAGAAAACAGAGCCGATTATCATAATTGACAAACACACACAGAGATTATGAGTGTTTATCAAGTTTAATCGCTCTCGGACACCTCAGTAATGAGATAATGGCATGTAATCCTTCGAGCTAGGTGAGACTACCAGAGATGTCCTCAATGCACTCGGTCAACAACAAAAAGAATTTGGAGAATTGATGTATATAACACATTTTGTAGTTATTAACAGTCAGCATAGATTACTTTTGAAGAGTGAGAACATACAGGATCTCTTGCATCGAATGAAGATTAGTTTGATGTTGATGGTGGACTTACTTGTTCAAATGCCACAACATTARTCCGTGCTTCCTTTTCATTCCATCATGCTGTACCAGTATTGCCCTGTTTGRTCAACTAAACYATTTCCCAAGGGTCCAGAGGTTGTTTTCATACAGTAGATGCCCAAAGGGGTTCTGAACATAGAATTATATAATGAACAAATGACAGCCTCTTTACATATCTTTCACAATCAATTCTGAGCTTGTCCCTCTATAACATACAACATAACACTACACGGCAAAAGAAAGGGATTGCACAGTGAACTGAAGTTATTTTTAGCCAGCACAAGAATCACAGGAAATATGCAAATAAATTAAGGTTAATCTCATTGTCGGTAATCCTCATAGTTGATCCCTTCCAGAYTAGAGGGTGTAATTTGCATATCTAATTTCGCATCTACACGTTTCTGATGGAAACAGGACCACTGCTATATTAATTAATGAACGTGACCTGTCAATTGCGGGCAACTACATTTTTTATCACTTGTCATTCCGCCCCCGAGCACTGTGAATTATACTGTACATACAGACTCAGTCACATCAACTAAATGTTTTTAAGTTATGATAAAAAACGAACCTTTTACACAGCTTACTCTACTGAAGGTAGATTTTTTACATTGTTTTTAATATCTGTGTTTTTGCATGTCTATTGAGTGATTGATTGATTCATCTTATGCTACACAAAGAAAACGAATCCAATCATTTAGTAATATGTTTTTGCACCAGTTACTGAAATGTTTGTTCCAGTTTAAATGGCTTAGGTAGTCTCCTCACACTAATCATTAACCCTGGCAGTCATTATGAATGCAGATTGCAGGTGAATAAAAATTCCAACTGTTGGGTATCCTAACTAGCTGGATTCCAGTAGGAATTACACATCACTTTCCAAGCCAAAATAATGTGATTTGCAAGTAGGGATGCAAACTTCTTGTAAATTTCACATGTTTTACAATATCCCAGTTGGAAGATTCCTGGAAATCCTCCAACCAGGATCTTTTTTAATTTTTAATTTTGCAACCCTACTTGCAGGCCTGATGTGGCCTGTAAACCATGAGTTTCAGGCTACTGTATTAGGGTAAAGCTAGGCCTCAAAATAAGGCCTTATGAGATATGTAACGTATTGTCATAAAGAACACAATTATAATGATSATATTTTCCTAGGAACTCACTGGGTGGCCAAAGGACTGAAAATGTATGAATTCAACAACTATGTCTTTGTCATTAACAAATACAGTCATGGGTGGTGACTCTACAATTCACTCGAAAAGACAAGGCACACTTCGAAATTAGATTTGGAGGCGTGGCTTAGTGCTGATACAACTCAAATCCGGACCCCTTACGGAGTCACAGTGACTCCGTCAGTTTGAGTAACAACTACAACTTCACTTTAAGTAACTGTATTCAGATATATTAAGCGCAACGGGTTTCCTCAAAAGTTTTGAGTAATGATAGCACATTGGTGTTTACAGTCTTGAGGCCCCCACGCTAGCTCATTTTTTTTCATTGAGGCTAAAAATGGACCAGCCCATAATTTGTTTGCCCAAATGCCAGATGGCCAGTCCGCCCCTGTACACACGGAATGGTGTGGGTGTTTGGTCAACAGTCCCACTGTATAGTTGGCTGACTTCAAGATGTGTGTCTTGTAGTGCACAAGCTTGTATGGTACTCTCGTATGCATATATTTAAGATTGAGTTTGTTGATTTGATGGAGTTAGTGTGTTCCAGAATGTGTGAGAGACAGAGCGTATGGGAGAGAGAGAGAGAGAGAGAGAGAGAGGAAGAGAGCGAGCATAATTGTGTTTTGTACTGTAGGCTACTACCAGTCCAATTATCTGCAAAAGCAATTACTTTTCATATTTTATGAATAATGAGGGTATGTGACTTTTTCACAACAGCAGGACAAAGAACGAGAGTAAGAGCAGGAAAGTAAGAGCAGCGTACCTGTTTAACATCATAGGCAAAGAGCACATATTTCAAGTCCGGGGAAACAGAGTACTTTGCAACGTTGAAATTGACCTAGAAGACAAAAAAGACAGAAAGAGAGAGTATCAGTTTGCTGACATGTCAGTTTGAGTGATATATGTGCTTCTACATCTGCATTGCTTGCTGTTTGGGGGTTTTAGGCGGGTTTTCTGCAGAGCACTTTGTGACATCGGCTGATGTTTAAAAAAAAAAGCTTTATAAATACACTTGACTTATATGCTTGTGTGTCAGTGTCTGCATGTGCATGCATTTTCAGATGGTAAAGGGTTTGCACTTACGAACGTTGTGTTTGTCAGTACGACATCCGTCTCATTGGTGAGGATGTTGAACTTGATGACGTGGCCATCGCGATTCCTGTAGATGACTTCTGAGTCTGTGAAAGGAGAAATAAATGAAGAAAAAACAAGTCTTGGTGAAACAATTCTTCAGTAGTTCTTCTACTGAGAAAAACAGGGAAGGGGGTATGGAGGCCTTTGTTGCAGTTTTGAACACAAGGCCTTCTGTCAAGACTCAAACCGTACCTTGAAAAAAGGTTTTGCACTGACACTTTGACAATGGAAGTTTACATTCTATCCCTGTGTCCTTGTTTTCTTCGACACAGCGAAGACAAAATGGCCAGTACCTTGTCACATCATTGTGTCTGGAAAATCAAGAAACAATAGTAACATGACGGCACTGACTCCATTCATATGCATTTGCGTGTGTCTGCACTGTGATGAAGCCAAATAAAGAGCCACCTTGAGTTTTCATTTTCTACAAAACCTGCATAGTCTTTGTCCTGTGTGCTAGTTGTTGGATGCCACAGCTTTGTTTTCTGTATGATGTGCAGACATGTCCCGGAAATTTCATCCAGAAAGGGAGTATGGCAACTGGCAGGTCACACGAATGCACACACACACACACACACACACACACACACACACACACACACACACACACACACAGTGATCATATGAAACCATGCATTGCTACCTTTATAATCACTAACTCATAGATGAGTTACGATCAAATGCAAACAAAACAAGATGGAGGACAATCCATAAAGCTCTGTGTGAAAACAAGCTGGGACAAATAAATTGTAATTAAGTTATCCATCTCTGTCAAAGGTGAGGGCGGTTATGCTCCTGACATGGCAACCCCAGCAGACCGGGCAACCCCGGCAGATATTGGAATCCTACAGTAGGAGGCGATCAGCTATTACRGTTTCTCAACTTTCTCAATTGCCCGTCAAACATTTTCTCATTCCCAGCCAATCAGGGCCCTGTCATCGTGCTATAGTTACTATGGGCTTGATTGATGAGTGATGGGGCTCTCACGGCCCAATCCCGCCCCATACATTTGTACCTGTCATAACCTATGTGTGCCTATCACAGACATAAATGTCATCATCGAAGACAAGTAATCTGATGCCACAAAACCACTGGTCAAAATACTGGTGTTTACCATATAAATAAGGACATTCAAAACCAAACGCCAAAATTAACCCCCTACAGTACAACGTTTTTTTTTATCAGAGTTTGAGTGTTTGTTTATATTTATATATTGTGGAGTGTTGTAATCACTTAGGGAATGCTGTGCTTCTCAAGCATCATCATTAAGGCACAACATCTGTGTCGGAAAATGAGCATGAGACGTGAGTGTGTGTGTGTCTGTGTCAGTGTGTTTGTCAGTGTGTTTGCATATGTGCATGCACACACACGTGTCTGTGTATGTGTGTGTCAGTGTGTCTGGATCTGTGCGTGCGCATGCGTGTCTGGGTGTGCATGCGTCTGTGTCTGCGTGAAGGTCAATGTTTGGCATGGTAATGAAGTAGCTTCAGAAGTAAACAGATCCATCCTCGCAAACAGTGTCTCACCCCAAACAGATGCCAACCATGAGTTTGGACAGAGCAGCGTACCCTCAGGAATACTCTTGGCTTTTCAAAAGAACAGCAGTTTAGAGCCGGCTGGCCCACTGACAAAACAGGAGCAGAACCCATCCACGATCTGTATCATCCTGCTGTAGATGCTCCGGTCACCTTGGCTTCTGCATGCACCACAGGTTCAAAAATAATCTCTCATTGAAATAAAAATMTCTGGCTCTGAGCCTGTGACGCAGATAAAGTTTGACACACTCATGTAGGATGTAGCACTCATTTTGACTTTATCACAATTACTGTTAGTTATTGTGCATTGGGCAACTTTGGGAGCTGTTACCCTAACATTTCATTTGGAGTTTAATTGAGATAGGGGTGAGAGGATGTTGAATATTTTGACAGATAAAAGCGTCTTGCTCATGATCTTGAAAACATTGCCAGCCACTGATAGTCATGGTCTCCGTGCTGTGCTTGTTTCCTTAAATAATGGAAGATTCCACGCTGGAAACTACAAGCTAAGACTCGAATGTATAAGTAATATACTACGTCTGTAAAATGTTGAATAATAAATATCTCTGGTCCTTCTACCGGTCTGAAAATCCCCATTTTAGGATTGGGCTGGTGGTTTACCCTGCCCTCACATCCTACCATCCTCAAGSTCCATCTCAATCCCCCTCCAGCAGCCCTCTGTAAACTTAACTAAACTCAAAACCATGGGYGACAGACAAGGCTTTTAGCAGGGCTGCGCCCCAGCTGTGGAGCATTCCTCCAGAGTCAGTCATGGGTGCAGTGTCCCTCCATTTCAACTTAAAACATGACTCTTTCCATTTTCACAGACTTCAGTTGAATAGTACTRAATCTTATAATTGTGACTTTCATAAGACTTCATGGACATGGTCAAGACACATGAATTTGAGCTTCATWCAGTGCCTTCAGAAAGTATTCACACCGCTTGACATTTTTTCCACATTTTGTTGTGTTACAAAGTGGGATTAAAATTGATGTAATGGTAATTTTTTTGTCAAATATCTACACAAAATACTCTGGAATGTCAAAGTGGAAAACAATTCTAACATTTGTAAAAAATAAAATAAAAAAATATATATATCAAAAATAAAACATTAATATTTCTTGGTTAGAGAAGTATTCAACCCCCTGAGTCAATACATAGAATCACCTTTGGCAGCGATTACAGATGTTAGTCTTTTTGGGTCTCTAAGAGCCTTCCACACCTCAACTGTGCAACATTTGCCCATAATTATTTTAAAAATTCTTCAAGCTCTGTCAAATTGGTTGTTGATCATTGCTAGACAACCATTTCCAGGTCTTGCCATAGATTTTCAAGCAGATTTAAGTCAAAACTGTAACTTGGCCACTTTGTAAACGTTTTAAAGTCACCATTGTTAGGAAGGACACCTTTATATTTGTAGTGACTGGYTGATACACCATCAAAATGTAATTAACACCATGCTCAAAGGGATATTTAAACAGTTTTTTTTTACCCAACTACCAATCTGTGTTTGAAATTCACTGCTCGACTGAGGGCCCTTACAGATAATTGTATGTGTAGGGTACAGAGATGAGGTAGTCATTGACAAATCATGCTAAACACTATTATTGCACACAGTCCATGCTCCAACCAATTATGTGACTTGTTAAAGCACATTTTTACTGCTGAACTTATTTAGACTTGTCATAACAAAGGGGTTGGATACATATTGAGTTGAAGACATTTCAGCTTTTCATTTTTCATTTATTGTAAAAATGGGGTATCGGGACATTATGGGGTATCGTGTGTAGGCCAGTGACACAAAATTCAGGCTGTAACACAAGCAAATGTTCAGGCTGATAACACAACCAAATGTGGAAAAAGTCAAAGGGTGTGAATACTTTCTGAAGGCACTGAACATGTTTATATAAGTAGCTAATGGTGGCTTAGTCAGGTATTAGCCAATTATGCCTAATGAATGACTAACAATTCCTAATAAAGTCCTAATTAGCAATGTATACTGCAAATCAGTGCCTATAATGTGATCCCTATACTGGCGCTACCAAAGTCTGGATCATTTTCTTCGAGCGATGACTTGCCTACTGTTATAGACTACACACAGCACTAATGTCATTAAAATGCAGTCATACATGCATTATGTGACCAATATCTGTGTTGATCTTACTGAACGCTGTCTGAAACATTGTCCTGGATTTAAACAGACGCATGTTATTGCCTACCGACCATGCATCTTTTAAAGACAATTTTACTGACGTTCGCAGAGCTTACATGCACAGAACATTCTGTAGATGTCGGCTCAATTGAAAATGACCTTAAATGTCAGGCGTTATGCACAAACGCACCTTTGATRGAATCCCGGCCATTGTCTACATGAGTCACACCAATATGTTTACAAAGGATCCCAATTGAATGACCGATCATATCAAACAGCTGAGCAACAGGTAATTATAATGGACAAGAGTTTGAAGTCATCACACAGATATCATTAGTCAGATTGTAACGGAAAGGGCTGTATTGGAAAGGGCTCCTAGTCGAAATAGATGTGATTGAGGGGTTATGAGAGCTATGCACATCCTCACCAGACATACCCTTAGTGACATTTTGAGAGTACTAAGCTAATATATGGAATTGTTTTAAGATGGTCATACCACAGAATATTTAGCTATTTGATTTGAAATTTTAGGTATAAAAAAAAAAAATCGAATTTTGTCTTTAGTACATTAGACATTGATAAATGTATTTTTTTTAAAGACAGTCAAAAATAAATCATGAGAATTAATGTTTTGAAGTGTCTGTCATATATCTACAGTGCATTCGGAAGTATTCCTACCCTTTACTCAGTACTTTGGTGAAGGACCTTTTGCAGCGATTACAGACTTAAGTCTTCTTGGATATGATTCTACAAGCTTGGCACACCTGTATTTGGGGAGTTTCTCCCATTCTTCTCTGCAGATCCTCTCAAGCTCTGTCAAGTTCGATGGGGATCGTCGCTGCAGACCTATTTTCAGGTCTCTCCAGAGATATTCGATTGGGTTCAAGTCCGGGCTCTGGCTGGGCCACTCAAGGACATTTAGAGACTTGTCCCGAAGACACTCCTGTGTTGTCGGGTTCTTGGTCACCCCCCTCTCCCCTTATTGCTCAGTTTGGCCGGGCGGCCAGCTTTAGGAAGAGTCTTGGTGGTTCCAAACTTCTTCCATTTAAGAATGATGGAGGCCATTTTGTTCTTGGGGACCTTCAATACTGCAGAAATCTTTTGGTACCCTTCCCCATATCTTGTCCTCGACACAATCCTGTCTTGGAGCTCTACGCACAATTTCTTRGACCTCATGGCTTGGTTTTTGCTCTGACATGCATTGTGAACTGTCAGACCGTATATAGACAGGTGTATGCCTTTCATGTCCAATCAAATTGAGTTTACCACAGGTGGACTCCAATCAAGTTGTAGAAACATCTCAAGGATGATCAATGGAAACAGGATGCACCTGAACTCAATTTTGAGTCTAATAGCAAATGGTCYGAAAACTTATGTAAATAAAGTTTTTCTATTTACATTTTTAATACATTTCCACACACAAAAAAAAAAACTGTTTTCACTTCGTCATTATGGGGTATTGTGTGTACATTGATGACGATTTTTTTTTTAAATCAATTTTTAGAATAAAGCTGTAACGTAACAAAATGTGGGAAAAGTCAAAGGGTCTGAATACATTCAGAATGCACTATAGGGGATCTTAGATTGTGTGCGGCTGCTCGGCCATGGGAACCCATTTCATGAAGCTCCCGACGAACAGATATTGTGCTGTTGAACAGTTCTTGTGCTGACGTTGCTTCCAGAGGTAGTTTGGAACTAGGTACTGAGTGTTGCAACCGAGGACAGACAATTTTTAGGTGCTACGCGCTTCAGCACTCGGCAGTCCCGTTCTGTGAGATTGTGTGGACTACCACTTCATGGCTGAGCTGTTGTTGCTCCTAGATGTGTCCACTTCACAATAACAGAACTTACTGTTGACTGGAGCAGCTCTAGCAGGGCAGAAATTTGACGAACTGACTTGATGGAAAGGTGGCATCCTATGACGGTGCCATAATGAATGTCACTGAGCTCTTTGTTTATGGAGATCACATGGCTGTGTGCTCGATTTTATACACCTCAGCAACGAGTGTGACTGAAATAGCCGAATCCACTAATTTGAAGGGGTGRCCACATATACTTGTCCATTTAGTTTTAAAGAAAGCTCATGAAATATTTTAGGMTTTTTTGGACATATATTTAACACATTATTTTAACGACCTCCATACTTCCATTAGTTTGTATAGGCAACCTCCAGATGAGTCCCGTACCACTTGTGGGGGCCATAGAGCAAMTCTCCCCTTTCCATAGAGGGGTCTGTAGGCCAAACCGTTCGGGCGCTGCATATGTTTTCATGAGAAGAACYATTTTTGGGATCTCTCATGATCTGGCAAACCAATGTAGCTCGGCCACCTTCCACCACAGATGCGGAAGGCCGACATAAGCAGATGCGGTGGATTGAGATGTAGCCCACGCTAAATATCTGATATCTATAGAATAAACAGACATATTTTGATGGGGATTTTTTAAATTATGTTACTTTCTTAAGGACTAAAAAAGATCATGAACACAACCCGCTTACACTTTCTCGAGACCTATGACCGAAAGCATTGGGGATTCAATTGGTATTTGGCAGATCGGGTTTCACAGGTAATGGTTGATTAATACACTKGGAGTGCAGTGGCTCAGCGCCACAGGGAGAACACTGGACAATGAAATATGCAACACACAACTGCATTATTTAATCTAAGGTTATGTAACAGATGAATGCTGTATCACTGATCTCTAAGGTTCTCCAAAATGGTCAGAACCAGACAAACTTGGAGCTTACTTGGCAAAGAATAAACAGTGCCTGAGTCCACAGTGCTCTCTACGGTGTGCGCCACATGTCTTATGGACAGGCATGTTACACAATGTGCAGAAGACATTGCGACAGCACTACTCGTCAGTGTGCTGTAAAAAGAGTGCATGCATAGTCCACGGTGTTCAAGCTATTTCATAACTTGCATTAGCATGTGCTTCTACTACTGGATAAAAGTATCATGGAACGTCAAAAGAGTTCATTGATCACCGTGAGTGTCAAAGACCTTGAATCAGCCTGGTGCAGTCGCCTCAGTGAATCTAACTTTGGATTTCCGGAGCAATTAGCGTCCCCATAAATCTACACATATCACAGCTGACGAAGACAGACGGCCAAGAAGATATGTGCAATTTTATACATTTCTCATCAGGACCCGTGATATGTACACTACCGTTCAAAAGTTTGGGGTCACTTAGATATGTCCTTGTTTTTTAAAGAAAAGCACATTTTTTGTCCATTAAAATAACATAAAATTGATCAGAAATACAGTCTAGACATTGTTAATGTTGTAAATGATGATTGTAGCTGTAAACCCATTATCAGCAACCATCACTCCTGTGTTCCAATGGCATGTGGTGTTAGCTAATCCAAGGCTAATTGATCAATTGAAATCCCTTCTGCAATTATGGTAGCATAGCTGAAAACTGTTCTGCTTAAAGAAGCAATAAAACGGGCCTTCTTTAGACTAGTTGAGTATCTGGAGCATCAGCCTTTGTGGGTTTGATTGCAGGCTCAAAATGGCCAGAAACYTTCTTCTGAAACTCGTCAGTCTATTCTTGTTCTGAGAAATGAAGGCTATTCCATGTGAGAAATTGCCAAGAAACTGAAGATCACGTACAAGGCTGTGTACTACTCCCTTCACAGAACAGCTCAAACTGTCTCTAACCAAAATAGAAAGAGGAGTGGGAGGCACCGGTGCACAACTGAGCAAGAGGACAAGTGCGTCAGAGTGTCTAGTTTGAGAAACAGACAAGTTTCACAAGTCCTCAACTGGCAGCTTCATTAAATAGTACCCGCAAAACACCAGTCTCAACGTCAACAGTGAAGAGGCGACTCTGGGATGCTGTTGTTTGTTTTCCCATCTTAATCTTTTTTTATTGGCCAGTTTAATGGCTTTTTCTTTGCAACTCTGCCTAGAAGGCCAGCATCCCGGAGWCGCCGTGGGAACCTGCCTCTGTAAGCCTGTGCAGATATTCCACACAAAATCAGCCGTTTCCAGCTACAATAGTCATTTACAATATTAACAATGTCTACACTGTATTTCTGATCAATTTGATGTTATTTTAATGGACCAAAAAATTGCTTTTCTTTCAAAAACAAGGACATTTCTAAGTGACCCCAAAATTTTGAACGGAAGTGTATGTCTGGTGTTCCACCATCTTGCACCATATGGTAGGTGAAATAAACACTGCATATATCATCAACTTTACAAGAGGTCTATGGCATTAGTAACAATTATCACTGAATAAAATCTGAATTAGCTGCACAGAAGAACCCCACTCATCACCGAATAATATCTAAATTAGCTACCCAGAAACCTCACTCTGTTGACACATTTAATGAGTGTTGGAGAGTGGCAAACACACTCCATTGGTAAATGAGGTCTGGGTGTTGTAGTGGAGTGGTTGTGAATATGGCTATGTGCAGACTGGTGTCCCGGGCTCCAGTGGAGACCCAGGTTATACATAGACAGTGGATATGAAATATTCATCAGAACAACAAGCGTCTGTTGTGGGATATTTTGAGATTTCGCACTGTTGCTAAATGACCCTGAGGCTCAGCATACTGGATATCCACTGTGAGAGAAAAGCTCTGAAGATGGAATATAGAGTTGGCAAACATACAGCTATGGGGATATTCTCATTTACTTCTTTGCAACAGTCAGTTTGGACAAGGTACTCTGAAAAATGCACGTTACTCAAGCCTCATTGCAACCAACTCACCCTAAGTAACTTGCAACTCACCTTCAGTAGCTTTGCTAAAGCACTTTGAAGGCCCCAAAACGTGTATTTTTCAGTTCAGTCATTTCCAAAGCATTATGTGGCTAGGTTATGAGCAGAGTCGGGAAGCAAGTTCAGGGAGTGAATCATTTAAWAAATAAATGAAAACATATAATACAACACAAGAAACACGAACAATGCACAGACATGAAACTGAAACAGAAAAAATTACGACTGGGGAAAAAACCAAAGGGTGACATATAAAGGGCAGGTAATCAAGAAGGTGATGAACTCCAGGTGAGTGTCATTATGCGTGTAACGATGGTGACAGGTGTGCGCCATAACGAGCAGCCTGTTGACCTAGAGGCCGGAGAGGGAGCACAGGTGACAGTACCCTCTCCCCTCCCCGACGCGCGGCTCCAGCCGCAGGAAGCAGACTAAAATGACGATCCTGGGGATCAGGAGCAGACCGGCCACCTCTGCTAAGGCGTGGGAACCTGTCAATCTGGCTGAGGCGCGGGAGTATGTCAACCTAGAGCGCCGGCGACAGAGCATATAACTGATACAGAGGCTGGAACCAGTTAAGCACACAGAACAAAAAAACAAAAATTATTTGAGGAACGGACACAGAACCGGGAACGAAAGTGATCTCTAATGTTCCCGGAACAGAACCATTATTTTCTAATCTTGAGAACCGGTTATTAATGCAACTTTTTGTTCCCAAAAATATTCCTAAAGTCTGGTATATAATTCTGTAACGTTATGATGCTAGTAGTAGCCTATACACATTGCAATTTGCATCATGTAATGATGCTTAGCAATTCAAGCCAAGCCCCCTCCATGTCCACCCCTCTCTCTCGCTCTCTCCCCACTGGTAAAACTTCAGTCGCATCTTGCACCTGCACTTATCTGCCCATAAAATCTGTAAACAACTACCTTACTCGTTCCATAGCAAGCTGCTCTATCCATGCTAATTGGTGGAGTACATTCATGAGCTAAATGTAAAAACAATGTTGATTTCACATGGTAAAAAAAGAACGAAAAATAACTACATGACCTGTTWCTTTTTGGTTTGAACCTGTTCAGAACTTTATTAAGCCGGTCAGAACACTGGAACGGAAACAAAATAGATAAGGGTTCTGATCAGAACTGAACGAGTGGAAAATAATTTTGGTTCCAACCCCTGGTTATGAGCAACATTAAAGCCAAAGTTAAAAGCAGATGATGATTCGCTCATGTTGAGTTTGTTTTGCTCTTGGCGTCACGGATCCATGCTACTTAGCTCTCACCCTGTGGAACTCAAAGCTTTTCTGGGTCAGTGCAGCTTGAGTAACACCTTTGGCAGAACTGAAAGAGAAGAGGGTTGCTTAACATTCGACATATCCCTTGTACTCTGACCCTACACTCTTTGCCTGCTATCTTTCACACATATTATATCCTTGTTATACATGTCTATGGAAGATCAGGTCTTTCTAAAGCAACAATAAAAGCAACAAAACATATCAACTCTCTGTATAAACTTCAAAAATGCACATTCTGTCCTCATTACAGTCAAGGGAAGGTCAGGTCTTACATCAACAGCCAAAGCAAGCTGAACAAGGTCCTCAATTCACCATCTTCCATTCCTAAATTGGACTTTGACAAAGCACTATCTTATGACAGCTCTTGTTATACTGGGTTCTGTATAAGGGCATGGGAATGTAGAAGAATGATCCATAATGCACAAAAATTAATTGGGGTTTACAATAATAGACAACCTGACTATAATACAACATTTTACTTCCTTTAGATAGCTCCTCTGTTTATATTTCATAAAATGTCCTTTCTTTCCACCTACACTTCAAAATTTGAACAGTTCAATATCTGAACAAGAATTAAATGAACAGGAAAACAATTATAAAGGGAAAATAATTGCCTTTGAATTAAATCCTGGTCGGTCACCTCTTCTTTTAATCTGGCAAGAGCCAGGGCAGGCTTGTCAAGGAATTTAGTACGTATCAAAATGGTTAAACTGAAACAGACGGCTCCAATTAAACCCAAAGTAAATAGTCAAGACAAAAACATTGTCTTGCACCATCTCTAATTAAAAGTGAAACCAAAAATGTTTGGTACAGTAGATCATGATCCTCGTGGGCGTAACTGCCATTTCCTTATTTACAGGAGAACAAATATTCATGTTTTGTATGTTGTATGTTCTACATTTGGGTAATTATACACGAGGGGATTTCCTTCTGTGTGATGTGGTCAAAGGTGCAAGGCGCTAGCCGTGATACTGTTCTCATTTTAGCAAGTAGTAATTGCAATTTAGCAATTAACACTGGAGTTATAGATGTGCAGATGAGGATGTGCAAGTAGAAATACTGGTGTGCAAAAGACCAGAAAAAACAAAAAACAATATGGGGATGAGGTAGGTAGTAGGTTGAATGGGCTATTTACAGATGGACTGTGTACAGCTGCGGCGATCGGTAAGCTGCTCTGACAGCCGATGCTTGAAGTTAGTGAGGGAGATATGTCTCCAACTTCCGTGATTTTTGCAATTCGTTCCAGTCATTGGCAGCAGAGAACTGGAAGGAAAGGCGGCCAAAGCAGGTGTTGGCTTTGGGGATTAAAAGTGAAATATACCTGCTGGAGTGCGTGCTACGGGTGGGTGTTGCTATGGTGACCAGTGAGCTAAGATAAGGCGGAGCTTTACCTAGCAAAGACTTATAGATGACCTGGAGCCAGTGCGTTTGGCGGCGAATATGTAGCGAGAACCAGCCAACGAGAGCATACAGGTAGCAATGGTGGGTAGTATATGGGGCTTTGGAGACAAAACTGAAAAAAAAGCCAGGATTCAGACACGGCTAGGACATCAGGGTTGGRGGAGTGTGCTAAAGTAAGAATTAAGCAAACTTAGGGAGGAGGCTTCTGATGTTAACATGCATGAACCCAAGGCTTTTKCGGTTACAGAAGTCAACATATGAGAGCACCTGGGGACACACAGGGCCTGGGTTGACCTCTACATCAACAGAGGAACAGAGGAGGAGTAGGATAAGGGTACGGCTAAAGGCTATAAGAACTGGTAGTCTAGTGCGTTCGGAACAGAGAGTAAAAGGAGCAGACTTCTGGGCATGGTAGGATAGATTCAGGGCATAGTGTACAGACAAGGGCATGATAGAGTGTGAGTACAGTGGAGGTAAACCTAGGCATTGGGTGACGATGAGAGAGGCTGCATCTCTGGAAGCGCCAGTTAAGCTAGGTGCGGTCTACGCATATGTGGGAAGTGGGGGGCAAGGGAGCTAACCGAGGCATGTAGAGCGGGACTAGGGGCTCCGCAGTAAAAACAAAAGAGAGCTTCTCTAAACAACAGTATACAAGGCATATTGACACTAGAGCGAGGCATAAAGCAATCACAGGTGTTGATTGGGAGGGCTAAGACAACAACGGTAAACTGCTAAGACAACAACAAAGGGTAAATGGCGATAAATGGGCAGAGAGGGTCAGTTAGCTAAACACAGAGCGTGCGGCAGGAATCCGGTGATATAGTGGGGGAAAAAAGCAGTCTGATATGCTCCGGGCTGATATCGCGCTGTGCAGACTGGTGTCTGTGCTAAAGGTAAAGACTTCTAGCAGTGGCTAACAATGACTAAATAGCTAGTAGCTAATTAGCCTGCTGGCTTCTGAAGGCTAGCTTCAGGAGGTTCCGGTTATAAGGTCTAAAAAAATAGCAGATCTGTACCACGTTGGGTGAGGCGGGTTGCAGAAAGGTATATTTAATTTGGAAATGGAAAAACAACTGTATACACAAAAAACTAAAAAGCTGAATATTCAACGGGACAATAACGGGAAAAAACAAAAACGTCTTGCTGCTACGCCATCTTGGTGCCAGGACAACAACCTCTCCCTAAACATCAGCAAGACAAAGGAGCTGATATTAGTTGTCCTTGATGTCTTGTGTTTTCTAATGTTGTTTTCCTTAGTTTGTTACATTTTTCCTCTTTTGTTGTTTTTGTTGGTTGTTGGTGCATTGGATGTTTAGTGGTTTTGGCTGCACCAGAGCATCTTGATTGGCTGCATCACKGCTTGGTATGGCAAGTGCTTGGCATCCGACTGTAAGGTGCTACAGAGGGTAGTGCGTGCGGCCCAGTACATCACTGGGGCCGAGCTCCCTGCCATCCAGGACCTCTATACCAGGCGGTGTCAGAGGAAGGCCCTAAAATTGTCAAAGACTCCAGCCACCCAAGTCATAGACTGTTGTTCTCTCTGTTATCGCGTGGCAAACGGTACCGGACAGCCAAGTTTGGGACCAAAAGGCTACTAAACAGCTTCTAACCCAAAGCCATAAGACTGCTGAAAAGTTAATCAAATGGCCACCCTGACTATTTGCATTGACCACCCTTACACCGGCTCTATGAACATTCAGTGGACTCTACTCACACACTCACATATACTACACTCCAACACACACACACACACACACACACACACACACACACACACACACACACACACACACACACACCCACACACACACACACACACACACACACACACACACACACACACACACACACACACACACACACACACACACACACACAACACACACACAACACACACACACACACCACACTCTTCACATATGCTGCTGCTACTCTGTTTGTCATTTGTCCTGATTGTATAGTCACTTTTACCCCTACCTCAACTACCTCGAACCCCCGCACAATGACTCAGTACTGGTGCTCCTTTTATATAGTCTCGTTATTGGTATTTTATTGCATCACACTTTCCTTTTTTATGTGTTACAAATTTTTCTTACTTTTTAACTCTGCATTGTTGGGAAAGGGCTTCTAAGTAAGCATTTCACGTTTTTTTTAGGTTAACGCCTGTTGTATTCAACACGTGACAAATAAAATTGTATTCAAGTTTTATAAACTGCACTTAATCAATGGATAGAACTGGTATCAAGGAACTCTTCGTCAGAGTCTATATACACATAATTTCTGAATGCCATACAGTTTGTTTCTTTGATGCACAAACTGTGCGGTGAGATAGAATCAGAACGCATCTTGTTTGAATATTTGTCTTACATACACTGTCTGATGTCTGTTTTGGCTACAGTATCAATGCTGAGACAACGCAGATCTTACTTGTAGCAAGTCAAACAACTCTATATAATAGCACCCACCATAACTATCACCACCATCATCATCATCATCATCATCATCATCATAAGAAAGATTATGCTGAAGAACATGGCTGACGTTTTACATTCTCCCAACCAATTGTGCTAATTTGTTCACTTTTTGCATTTTGTGTAACTTATTTTTGAACTTATRGTGTACATAATGTTGCTGCTACCATCTCTTATGACCGAAAATAACTTCTGAACATCAGAACAGCGATTACTCACAGCAGACTGGAAGAAACTTTTTKTTTTAACTAGTCTGACGAAAAGGATACCCTACTTTCACTGGAACAGGCACAGATCCCTGCCTTTTGCGTGAAGAAAAGACGCAGGAAAAGGGGTCYCAGATCGGGCAGCCTTCTGAGAATCCATTCTTCTTGCTAACATGCAATCATTGGAAAATAAAATTGATGACCTACGATTAAGATGATCCAACCAAAGGGACATCAAAAACTGTAACATCTTATGTTTCACCGAGATGTGGCTGAACGAAGATACGACCAATTTCGAGCAAGCAGGGACTTTCCATGCATTGGCAGAACAGAGACGCTACCTCTGGTAAGATGAGGGGTGGGGGTGTGTGTCTATTTGTCAATAACAGCTGGTGCGCGATGTCTAACATTAAAGAAGTCTCAAGGTGTTACTCGCCTGAGGTAGAGTGCCTTATGATAAGCTGTAGACCACACTATCTACCAAGAGAGTTCTCATCTATATTATTCTTAGCCGTCTATTTAACAACACAGAACAAAGCTGGCATTAAGACCGCTCTCAACCAACTCTATAAGGCCATAAGCAAAGAAGAAAATACTCACACAGAAGCGGTGCTCCAAGTGGCCAGGGACTTTAATGCAGACGAACTCAAATCAGTTTTACCAAGTTTTTACCAGCATGTCACCTGTGCAACCAGAGGGGAAAAAATCCTACACCACCTTTACTCCACAAACAGAGATGCATACAAACTCTCCCCCACCCTCCATTTGGCAAATCTGACAATAATTATATCCTCCTGATTCCTGCTTAAAKGCAAAAATGAAAGCAGGAAGCACCAGTGACTAGATCAATAAAAAAGTGGTCAGAGGAAGCAGATGCTAAGCTACAGGACTGTTTTGCTAGCACAGACTGGAATATGTTCCAGGATTCATCCAATGGCATTGAGGAGTACACCACCTCAGTCATCGGCTTTATCAATAAGAGCATCGACAATGTCGTCCCACAGTGACTGTACGTACATATCCCAAACAGAAGCCATGGATTACAGGCAACATCAGCAACGAGCTAAAGGCTAGAGCTACCGCTTTCAAGGAGCGGGAGACTAATCCGGACGCTTATAAGAAATCCCGCTATGCCCTCAGAAGAATCATCAAACAAGCAAAGCGTCAATACAGGATTAAGATTGAATCCTACTACACCGGCTCTGACGCATGTCGGATGTGGCAGGGCTTGAAAACTATTACGGACCACAAAGGGATAGACGCGAGCTGTCCTGTGACGCGATTCTACCAGATGAGCTAAATGCCTTTTATGCTCGCTTCGAGGCAAGCAACACTGAAGCATGCATAAGAGCACCAGCTGTTCTGGATGACTGTGTGATAACGCTCTCGGTAGCCGATGTGAAGAAAACCATTAAACAGGTCAACATTCACAAAGCAGCTGGGACAGACGGATTACCAGGACGTGTACTCAAAGCATGCGCGGACCAACTGTCAAGTGTCTTCACTGACATTTTCAACCTCTCCCTGACCGAGTCTGTAATACCTACATGTTTAAAGCAGACCACAATAGTCCCTGTGCCCAAGGAATGCGAAGGTAACCTGCCTAAATGATTACCGCTCCGTGGCACTCACGTCAGTAGCCATGAAGTGCTTTGAATGGCTGGTCATGGCTCACAACAGCATCCTCAAGGACACCCTAGACCCACTCCAACTCGCATACCAACAGATCCCCAGATGACGCAATCTCAATCACACCTATGTGAGAATCCTTTTCATTGACTACAGCTCTGCGTTCAACACCATAGTGCCCACGAAGCTCATCACTAAGCTAAGGACTCTAGGACTAAACACCTCCCTCTGCAACTGGATCCTTGACTTCCTGAAGGGCTGCCCCTAGGTGGTAAGAGTAGGCAACGCTGATCCTTAACCCACGGTCCCCTCAGGGGTGTGTGCTTAGTCCCCTCCTGTACTCCCTGTTCACCCACGCCTGCGTGGCCAAACATGACTCCAACACCATCATTAAGTTTGCTGACGACACAACAGTGGTAGGCCTGATCACCGACAATGATGAGACGGCCTATTGGGAGGAGGTCAGAGAACTGGCAGTGTGGTGCCAGGACAACAACCTCTCCCTCAATGTGAGCAAGACAAAGTAGCTGATCGTGGACTACAGGAAAAGGCAGGCCGAACAGGCCCCTATTAGCATCGACGGGGCTGTAGTGGAGCGGGTCAACAGTTTCACGTTTCTTGGTGTCCACATCACCAATGAACTATCATGGTCAAAACATATCAAGACAGTCGTGAAGAGGGCACGACAAAACCTTTTCCTCCTCAGGAGACTGAAAATATTTGGCATGGGTCCCCAGATCCTCAAATGTTTCTACAGCTGCACCATCAAGAGCATCCTGACCAGTTGCATCACCGCCTGGTATGGCAACTGCTCGGCATCTGCCCGTAAGGCGCTACCGAGGTTCGTGCGAATGGCCCAATAAATCACTGGTGCCAAGCTTCCTGCCATCCAGGACCTATATAATAGGCGGAGTCAGAGGAAAGCCCCAAAAATTGTCATAGACTCCAGTCACCCAAGTCATAGACTGTTTTCTCTGCTACCGCACAGCAAGCGGTACCGGAGCGCCAATTCTAGGACCATAAGGCTCCTCAACAGCTTCTACCCCCAAGCCATAAGACTGCTGAACAATTCATCAAATCTCAACCGGACAATTTACATTAACCACCCCCACCCTCCCTTTTGTACACTGCTGCTACTTGCTGTTTATTATCTATGCATAGTCACTTCACCCCCACCTACATGTACAAATTACCTGAACTAACCTGTACCCCCGCACACTGACTCGGTACCGGTGCCCCCTGTATATAATGTAGCCTCGTTATTGTTATTCTTATTGTGTTACTTTTTATTATTACTTTTTATTTTAGTCTACTTGGTAAATATTTTCTTAACTCTTCTTGAATTGCGCTGTTGGTTAAGGGCTTCAAGCATTTCACGGTAAAGTCTACACTTGTTGTATTCGGCGCATGTGACAAATAAAGCAACAGCAGCAGCAGCAGCCATCAATAAAGTACCTGCACCAACAACAATAGCAGCTCAACAAGTAAAGTTGGCCCTAACTGTTACAGAATATGAAGTCACCCTCTCCTCTCGCCGCAGGGCGTTTGGGGCCTGCTGATGCTGCATGGCTGTGGCACAAAGCACCATCCTGTACCCTGTGGTAGGAAATCCTCTTCAAAGGTGCCCTCTCTCACCCTCCCACGCTATCCCGGAGCGCACCTGGAAACTGCAACCTGTGCTCTAGCCTGCAGACACACCAGACATCACTAAAGCCTGTCTCGCATGGAGTAAACAGTTGCATCCCCGTTAGCTCAAGCTCTTTTATCTATAGGTCACTAAACAGGCATACAGGAAGCACTGGGGCTTTCTGTGTACTATTGTGCATTGCAAACATGTTTTTATTTTGTGGGAAAAGGGGATTTCATAAGGATCTGTAAGATAAGCGATATAGGATAGAAAATGGTGGGTTAAGGGAGCCTAATTTCAGTGTAATAAACTGACACTAAGCAAGAGGCTGTTTCACTAACCCATACAATCATTATTTGCAGTATTTTGCAGAATACAGAGATACATACAAAATAGCTGCTTGATCTGGACTAGGACGCTTCTCTTACATG
This sequence comes from Salvelinus sp. IW2-2015, assembly GCF_002910315.2. Taxonomy (NCBI): domain Eukaryota; kingdom Metazoa; phylum Chordata; class Actinopteri; order Salmoniformes; family Salmonidae; genus Salvelinus; species Salvelinus sp. IW2-2015. Next base: position 6,737,690 of record NC_036839.1, on the reverse strand, counting down.
GAGGCAACAAGCACCAGTACTACTCCATTCCCTATCAACATCCCGTGTACTAGAAACACAAATCAGCCATGTCCATAACAAATCTATCTTGAAAGCGGAAATGTGCACGACACACAATTAGAAAAGCACATGCCCACGTGTCAGACTGGCCCACATTTTCACTTTCTCTTCCAACGGTTGTGCGTTGTGGATGAAGTTGCCTGGATACGTGGTTGACTGTGCGTGGGATGGGCGCAGGGTGGTTTTAATTGTTCCCCAGGGAGAAACGCCTCCATCTTGGGATGGACAGGTGGCAGGGCCATGCTTCACAGAACTTCTTTAATTGGGATCTTCAAGCTCGTATGAGATGTCCTCTCATTCGCTAAAGTGGGTGAGTGGCGCCCTCTCATTCGTTAAAGTAGGTGAGTGATGCTCTCTCATTCGGTAAAGTGGGTGAATGGTGCCCTTTTGTTTCTGGGAGGAGGCACATGGTGCGTAAAGATTGAGAAGAAACAGGCTCTCCTCCCAACTGGAGTCTGTGGTTTTGGGGAAAGTGGACCCAGTGGACAAAACTGGTTAAATATACATCATTATAACCAGTTTTGTACACTGGGAAAGCTGTTGAAGGATGATAGATGCCACTGTAAAAGAAGATTAAAACATTACAAATAGAGCACTGCACTTTCAGGTGTCTCTCGGGAATGAATACATTTTAAAAGATGCCTTGCATGATCCAAATAGAATACATGTAACCTTAAAATGCTTAAGGGGACGGTCTTGGAATATTGAAAGTGACAGCTATTTTATTTCATGATTAAACTCTTTGAGCCCAAGAGGCATGTGTATAAAGTCTGTTAATCAAACAAACTTTATCACGCTCATACCTCAGGCTACAGTCAGTGAATGTCCTTCCAGTGACCTTTTAAATGACACAATCATTCTCAACCATTCAGGCAGACCTGTGGCTCAGCCCAATTTGAATGTGGTAATAGGCTTGCGTTTCAGGGAGGAAAAAAGACAAAAATAATAATAATTGCCCAGCTCCAGACAATGCTCTGAAAAATGTATGAAACCAAGACCAGAAAATGTCCTGCATCTTCATGTCCCTTCTCTGACCCCATTAAGTTGCCACGGCAACAGATTTTACAATGCAATTGTCGTGTAGGAGACTGAGTGAACAATCTATGAAGAATAACTAACAAGACAGGCATCTTTGTCCTGCAAAGCTTATATTTAAACCAAACGTATTTAATTCATAGTACGCTATCCACTCATATGCACAAGGCCTTGTTTCAATGAGGCCAAATGTACTCGGACTAAATGTACTCAGTAGCGGAATGTCACAGGGCTATGGCGGGGTGAAACAGTCATCCCATAATACATTGCCCTGGTGACCCAAGAGACCCGGGGGACTGTGGCAGGGAAGTTGGGTTATTTGCTTCACATAAAACAGCATTAGGTTGGAATTCAACCTTTTAGGCTTTGGCTGAACCTGAAAAATGATTGGATTTGCTGCATACAGGAAGCCTGAACTAGGCAAATGCTACTTCATATACAGTGCCTCGGACAGTATTCAGACCCCTTGACTTTTTCCACATTTTGATACAATACAGCCTTACTGTAAATAATACTGAGCAATCTACACACCCTATAATGAAAAAGCAAAAACAGGTTTCTAGAAATCTTTGCATATTTATTTGAAAATAAAAACAGAAATACCTTTTTAAATAAGTATTCAGACCCTTTGCTATGAGACTCAAAATTTAGCTCGGGTGCATCCTGTTTCCATTGATCACCCTTGAGATGTTTCTACAACTTGACTGGAGTCCACCAGTGGTAAAGTCAGGTGATTGGACATGACTGGGAAAGGCACACACTTGTCTATATAATGTCTCACAGTTGACAGTGCATGTCAGAGCAAAAACTAAGCCATGAGGTCAAAGGAATTGTCCGTAAAGCTCCGAGACAGGATTGTGTCGAGCCACAGATCTGGGGAAGGATACCAAAATATTTCTGCAGAATTGAAAGTCCCGAAGAACACAGTGGCCTCCATCATTCATAAATGGAAAACGTTTCCTAGAGCTGGTCGCCCGGCCAAACTGAGCAAACGGGGGAGAAGGGCCTTGGTCAGGAAGGTGACCAAGAACTCGATAGTCATTCTGACAGAGTTCCAGAGTTCCTTTATGTAGATGGGAGAATCAAATCAAATGTATTTATATAGCCCTTCTTACATCAGCTGATATCTCAAAGTGCTGTACAGAAACCCAGCCTAAAACCCCAAACAGCAAGCAATGCGGGTGTAGAAGCACGGTGGCTAGGAAAAACTCCCTAGAAAGGCCAAAACCTAGGAAGAAACCTAGAGAGGAACCAGGCTATGAGGGGTGGCCAGTCCTCTTCTGGCTGTGCCAGGTAGAGATTATAACAGAACATGGCCAAGATGTTCAAATGTTCATAAATGAAGCATGACCAGCATGGTCAAATAATAATAATCACAGTAGTTGTCGAGGGTGCAGCAAGTCAGCACCTCAGGAGTAAATGTCAGTTGGCTTTTCATAGCTGATCATTAAGAGTATCTCTACCGCTCCTGCTGTCTCTAGAGAGTTGAAAACAGCAGGTCTGGGACAGGTAGCACATCCGGTGAACAGAGAACCTTCCAGAAGTTAAATCATCTCTGCAGCACTCCACCAATCAGGCCTTTTTGGTAGAGTAGCCAGACGCAAGGCACTCCTCAGTAAAAGGCACATGACAGCCCACTTGGAGTTTGTCAAAGGTCACCTAAAGGACTCTTAGACCGTAAGAAACAAGATTCCCTGGTCTGATGAAACCAAGAATGAACTCTTTGGCCTGAATGCCAAGCATCACCTCTGGAGGAAACCTGCACCATCCCTACAGTAAAGCATCGTGGTGGCAGCATCATGCTGTGAGGATGTTTTTCAGTGGCAGGGACATGGAGACTAGATCAATAGAAAGCTGAACAGAGCAAAGTACAGAGAGATCCTTGATGAAAACCTGCTGCAGTGCGCTACAGACCTCAGACTGGGGCGAAGGTTCACCTTCCAGCAGGATAAAGAGGGGTATTGTAGTATTATGGGGTATTATGAGAAGATTGATGAGTGAAACATTTTTTTTTTAGAATAAGGCTGTAATGTAACAAAATTGGGAAAAGTCAAGGGGTCTGAATACTTCCCGAATGCACTCGAGTTCAGCATGGAAGAGCCCTTACCAGCACACTTTGGAAAAAGCAAATATTCATACGCCATGACTCAGTTCTCTAGATAATAGCGTAGCCACTGCCAAAAGCAACCCTAAAWAAGCACGTGAGGTCTTCACAAACAGTTTCTGACTGATCAAATGTGACAGCTCAAAAAGGTTACATTAACACGTTTCGCCATGGTGATAAATCCTGTTGGAAGGTAGAAGTGAAAGGAGGAGTAATCAGTATCTTCGGAGGGGTGAAGTCAGGGCACAACACAGTGGCACAGAGGTTTAATGTGGCTGCTCGCCAATGGCCTCATTGGGAGGAAGTAATACAGAAAGCCTTTAATAGATAACAATAGCCATTGTGTTTGCTTGGACCGTTTTGGCCTCAGGGTTAGACCAAAGCAGGAAGAGTGAGTGGACACTTCAACGACTTGTATGATTAGTGACTAAGTGCATGACTGATATTGGACTGTAAGCCAATTATTGCAAATTATTCTTTGTTCCCACAGGCCATTAGGCAATTACAAAAGTGAGAAAACTGCTTGCGATGAAAAGTGCACCCTTGACAAGGGAATTAATTTGACAAATTCTACATTTTCAATTGTAATTATGCTAATTCAGTTGGTTTTAGTTTTCCTGAGAGGAGTTGAAATTGTTTTTATTTATTTTATTATGATCCCCATTAGCTGTTGCAAAAGCAGCGCTTACTCTTCCTGGGGTCCACACAAAACATGAAACATGACATAATACAGAACATTAATAGACAAGAACAGCTCAAGGACAGAACTACATTTTTTTTTTAAAGGCKCYCGTAGCCTACATATCAACGCAWCACACAAACTATATAGGTCAAATAGGGGAGAGACGTGGTGCCGTGAGGTGTTGCTTTATCTGTTTTTTGAAAGACAGGTTTGCTGTTTATTTGAGCAATATGAGATGGAACGGAGTTCCATACAATAATGGCTCTATATAACACTGTATGCTTTCTTGATTTGGGGACTGTGAAAAGACCCCTGGTGGCATGTKTTTTGGGTTAGTGTGTGTGTCAGAGCTGTATGTAATCCCAATCAATTTAGAATTTTCAACACATTAATGTTTCTTATAAAAAGAATAAGTGATGCAGTCAGTCTCTCCTCAACTCTTAGCTAAGAGAGATTGGCATGCATAGTATGTACTGTATATCAGCCCTCTGATTACAATGAAGAGCAAGACGTGCCGCTCTGTTCTGGGCCATCTGCAGCTTAACTAGGTCTTTCCTTGCAGCACTGGACCACACAACTGGACAATAATCAAGAATAGACTAAACTAGAGCCTGCAGAACTTGCTTTTTTGGAGTGTGGTGTCAAAAAGTCAGAGCATCTCTTTATTATGGACAGACCTCTCCCCATCTTTAGAACCATTGAATCTATATGTTTTGACCATGACAGTTTACAATCAAGGTAACAACAAGTAGTTTAGTCTCCTCAACTTGTTCAACATCCACACCATTCATTACCAGATTCAGCTGAGGACTAGAACATTGGGAATGATTTGTACCAAATAAAATTATCTTAGTTTTAGAGATGTCCAGGACCAGTTTATTACTGGCCACCCATTCCAAAACAGACTGCAACTCTTTGTTAAGGGTTTCAATGACTTCATTAGCTGCGGTTGATGGTTGCGTATATGGTTGAATTATCAGCATTCATGGACACACATGCTTTGTTTAATGCCAGTGCCAGGTCATTGGTAAAAATAGAAACGAGTAGAGGGCCTAGAGAGCTGCCCTGCAGTACACCACACTGTATATGTTTGACATTAGAGAAGCTTCCATTAAAGAAAACCCTTTGAGTTCTATTAGATGGATAGCTCTGAATCCACGATATGGCAGAGGTTGAAACAACAGGTTATGGTCAATAATATCAAAGGCTGCACTGAAATCTAACACTACAGCTCRCACAATCGTCTTATTATCAATTTCTTTGAACGAATCATCAGTAATTTGTGTCAGTGCAGTACATGTTGAGTGCCTTTCTCTATAAGCATGCTGAAAGTCTGTTGTTAATTTGTTTACAGAGAAATAGCATTGTATTTGGTCAAACACAATTTTTTCCAACAGTTTGCTAAGAGCTGGCAGCAAGCTTATTGGTCTGCTGTTAGAACCAGTAAAGGCCGCTTTACCACTCTTGGGTAGCGGAATTACTTTGGCTTCCCTCCAGGCCTGAGGACAAATACATTTCTCTAGGCTCAGATTAAACACATGACAGATAGGAGTGACTATAGAGTCAGCTACCATCCTCAGTAGCTTTCCATCTAAGTTGTCAATGCCAGGAGGTTTGTCATTATTGATCAATAACAATATTTTTGCCACCTCTCCCACACTAACTTTACAAAATTGAAACTTGCAATGCTTTTCTTTCATTATTAGTTTTTTTATGCATGATACGATGTCTTACTGTTCGTTGTTGGCATTTCCTAAAGTTTGCCCACTAACCCATTAAAAATAATTTTWAAAAAAGTACAGGGCAAATATATTGTTTATTATACAGCTATATTCACGGTTCAAAACAAAACAACATTTCACACACGATTACTGTTGCACGGTATACTGAAACCTTTCGATACTAGAACATGAGAAACGGTTTGAAACTAGAATTTTTGTTACTTTCAGTACTTCTGTCAAATGTGTCTCACGTCATATACGGATTGAGAGGATCAAGTCTGTCTAGTCATTTGTCTGAATCTTCAGGAGTAAGCTAGCCGGGCTACTTGCACTTGCGCATGCAGCAGACACAGCATGAGTTGCTTTTGAGAAGCAAGAGGAGAGAGAAAATGCCGACAGCATGGCTTCTTCAAATGAAAACACCATACTTTCACGCCCGCAGCTTGTTGACAAAACTGGCTCCAGAAGCGAACTATGGGAATACTTTTCTTACAAAGTAGATGATGAGGGCCACTGAAACAACTATGCAAAAGGTGTTAGTTACAAATCAGTGCAGGGGAGGTTAAGATGCAAAACGACATAAACTATTAACACATGACATTTCATTGTAGTTTTATTGTACTAGCAACTAAATTCTAATTATTTTTGAGTGGCAATGACATGAACGTACACTTACAGGCCGATTTATTAGGTACACCACCCCGTTCACGGAAATGGATCGCTCCTACAGACAGTGAGTCACGTGGCCCGTGGCTTGCTATATAAAGCAGACAGACAGGCATCGAGGAACTCAGTTACTGTTCGATTGAACATTAGAACGGGCAAAACTAGTAACCTAGGCGACTTTGAGAGTGGTACGATCTATGATGCCAGGCGCACCGGATCCAGTATCTCAGAAACAGCCACCCTTTTCACGCATGACAGTGTTTATGTTTTACCGAGAATGGGTGCCACAAAAAACAAAACAATGTGGGTGAAAACAGCTTGTTGATGAGAGCGGTCGAAAGAGAATCGCAAGAATCGTGCAAGCTAACCGGCGGGCCACAAATAATGGCACAGTACAACAGTGGTGTGCAGAATAACATCTCGGGACACACAACTCGTCGATCCTTGTCACGAATGGGCTATTGCATCAGACGACCACAACAGCTTCCAGCGAAAAACAAGAAGAAGCGGCTACAGTGGGCACATGATCACCAAAACTGGACAATTGAGGAGTAGAAAAACATTGCCTGGAACATGACAGCGAGTTCAGTTAACTTGAGTGACCGGCGCAGTCCCCAGACTACAACCCAATAGAGCATATTTGGGATGAGATGGAACGGGTTGTTTGCAGCATGAATGTACCAAAGACCAATCTGCAGCAACTGCGTGATGCCTTCACATCAGCATGGACCCACATCCCTGTGGAACGTTTCTGACACCTTGTAGAATGCACCAAAGAATTCAAGCTGTTCTGGAGGCAAAGTGGGGTCTGACCCGATACTAGTTGGGTTTACCTATTAAACTGGCCTGTGAGTGACATTCATGTGAGCATTATAATATGATTACAAACCAAAAGTAATATGAAAGGCACTCATAACTTAGCTATGACAGTAAATGTTAGACTACTTTGTGTTTGTCTGGGCTTGCTATCAGTAGCCAGTAGCCTGCCAGCAGCCCTGTGCAGAGCATTGCACCCTGGGAGTTGGATTGCACTCTGGGAATCGTAGTATGCTTTTTGAAATCAATTGCATTTCTATGGAGTGTAGACTATTGCAATATAGAAGCTTCAGAAATGAGCTTCCAAATGTTTTATGTCATTTTGGAACTAAACTATTTAGCTGTAATGAATAACGAATCATACTGTAGGTTTAAGAAAATAATTTGTCCCAAATGTATGGCCATAGATGAGAAAATGAATCCTGAAATGTATCAAATTACATTTTTAAACAGTTTAGATTTATTGGTACAATTATTTCTCAAATATGGTTTTGTGTAAGGAAAATGTAAGACATCTTTCTGTTATTTAATAGTGTAATAGTGGTTTGTGTTTCATAATAATTCTATTCATTTTGTTTCCAAATATGATCCTTCCCATGCCCTGCATACACATTCTTCTCACATAATAAAAGCTTTCAAATGTTTCAGGTAAACTCAAATCCCTACATTGTGTCTGTGTTTAATTGTGTGTGTATGTGTGTGCGTGCACGCATCTGTGATTGTGTCAGTTGTAATGATTTCCCAGAATGCCCTTCCAAATCCTTCAGAATCAGGCTGTAATTTGTATTGTACAATTATTTCTCAGATATGGTTTTATATAAAGGCAAATGTAAGACATCTTTCTGTTATTTAATAGTGTATTTTATTTTAGAAATTGAATATAGAATAGAAGTTATTTTAGTTCTTCTACCAGTTATCAACATATTGTTCAATGTTTCAAAAAATAAAGCCCAGTGGTTATTCTGTTTAGCTAATGCACTTCATTTTTTTCTGTGGTATCGTTTCGGTATCGAGTATCGTTTTGGTATTGTATATCGTTTCGGTATAGAGTATCGTGATACTAAACCTGGTATGGTATCGAAGCCACAATTCTGGTATTGTGACAACACTACACTCCATAGGAGGCCCGGTGTTAGGTTTCCATCCAATTGGTGACAGATTGTTGTGCAAATATAAAGAAAATAGGTGCATTTTCCCACCAGTAGTGTGTTTCCAGCAAACTGACTTGTTGCAGATAAAAATCAGTGAGTGATGATGTAGTGCACAGACAATTTAATTTTTCGCTTAAGTTTTCATGTACCAAAATAAAAATAGTTGCGTTAAATAGCAAATGGGCCCACTCTGTTCTTGACACATGAACTCTAGCCAACAGCTAGCAGATACAGTGCGGGTAGTTTACACAATTATATTATTATGGATGAGAGCGAGAATATTTGTATTTGTCAAACAGAAGTCAAGCATCAATCATTATGTCACCAGAAATAGACCCTCGCTATTCATTGGAAAGGAGAATCAAGCTCATGTCCGTACACTTTCATRTGTAGCCTCATAAACTGCATGGTTTCCAGAATCGTAGTGGGAAGAACACACGCCATATCATCGCGTGACTCCAAGTTTACTTCGATATGATGGTTATTATATGGAGATTTTTTTTTTACCGAAACAAAAACATCCCACCATGTAGAACAAACAAATGATCTGTTAGCATTTATAAAATTGTACAGAAACTTCCTGTTTCTATCATAGCTGTTGTGTTTTTATTTTATATGGTATGACTTTACTAGCATAAAAACTGTGGATGGAAACCTGGTTTGTGTCCTATAATACTTCTATTCGTTTTGTTTCCAAATATGATCCCTTCCATGCCCTGCACACACACTCTTCTCACATAATAAAAGCTTTCAAATGTTTCAGGTAAACTCAAATCGCTACATTGTGTGRGTGTGCTTGTGTGTGGGTGTAATTGTGTGTATGTGTGTGCGTGTGTGCGCACGCATGTGTGGTTGTGTCAGGTGTAACGATTTCCCAGAATGCCCTTCCAAATCCTTCAGAATCAGGCTGTAATTTGTATTGTAGCTGTTCATTAAAAAGTTCCACTTCCGTTCAGGATCAATATAGGAATGAGTGAAGCGAAGACCTTGTCCTTTACACCACTCTGGCATCTGCTCTTTCCTAATACACCAGATACCATTACAAGTCTTAGCCAAACTGAGACTCACCACGGATAGCCAAGCACCTTACCACACTTCACATCACATACAGTGCATTCGGAAAGTACCCCTTCCCCTTTTGCACATTTTGTTACGTTACAACCTTACTCTAATGGGGATAAAATAAAATAAAATCCCTCATAAATCTACACACAATACCCCATAATGACAAAGTGAAAACAGGTTTTTAGAAATGTTTGCAAATTTATTGGAAATAAAAAGCAGTACTTATTTACATAAGTAMTCAGACTTTGCTATGAGACTTGACATTGAGCACAGGTACATCCTGTTTCCATTGATCATCCTTGAGACGTTTCAACAACATGATTGGAGTCCACCTGTGGTAGATTCAATTGATTGGACATGATTTGGAAAGGCACACACGTGCCTAACGTCCCACAGTTGACAGTGCGTGTCAGAGCAAATACCAAGCCATGAGGGAATTGCCCGTAGAGCGCCTAGACAGGCCTTTATGGTAGAGTGGCCAGACAGAAGCCACTCCTCAGTAAAAGMCACATGACAGCCAGCTTGGTGCTTTTTCAAAAGGAACCTAAAGGACTCAGACCATGAGAAACAAGATTCTCTGGTCTGATGAAACCAAGATTGAACTCTTTGGCCTGAATGCCAAGAGTCACATCTGGAGGAAACCTGGCACCATCCCTACAGTAAAGCATGGTGGTGGGAGCATTATGCTGTGAGGATGTTTTTCAGCGGCAGGGACTGGGAGATTAGTCAGGATCAATGGAAAGCTGAACAGAGCAAAGTAGAGAGAGATCCTTGATGAAAACATGCTCCAGAGCGCTCAGGACCTCAGAGTGGGGTGAAGGTCCACTTTCCAACAAGACAACGATCCTATGCACACAGCCAAGACAACGCAGGAGCAGCTTCGGGACAAGTCTCTGAATGTCCTGAGTGGCCCAGCCAGAACCCGGACTTGAACCCGATCGAGCATCTCTGGAGAGACCTGAAAATAGCTTTGCAGCAACGCTCCTCATCCAACCTGACAGAGCTTGAGAAGATCTGCAGAGAAAAATGGAAGAAACTTCCAAAATACAGGTGTGCCAAACTTGTAGCGTCTTACCCAAGAAGACGTGAGGCTGTAATCACTGCCAAAGGTGCTTCAACAAAGTACTGAGTAAACGGTCTGAATACTTATGTAAATGTCATATTTTTTTTATTTTTTTTGTAATACATTTGCACACATTTCTAAAAACCTGTTTTTTCTCCGTCATTATGGGGTATTGTGTGTAGAATAAGGCTGTGACATGGAAAAAAAATGAAAAAGTAAAGGGGTCTGAATACTACTTTGTGAATGCACTGTATTTTAATGACTTATCGCTGTATTTCCTATACCATTATGTTATACACACAACACGAATTGCATGACAGGTAGCTAATGACAATTGAAGGAAAGATATAGTGCCGGTTATTCAGGTACCACCTCGTACTGATCAATTTATTCTGGTATTGCAGCACGAAAATGTCCATYACTCTCTAATTTGATCCCAGTTATTGATGGTGCACCTGCGTCACATGGGTTAGACGTAGTCGTCTCATGGTCTTGATTTCCTTTGATGTGATCAATGCTGAGGAAAAGACAGAGGTATTTGCAGTCAGTAGACAGTTGTAAATGTCACACAGGAGATACTATGAAGGTCAGAGGATCCACACAATGTAAGTGTCAGTTAAAACCTGCCGGCTTTAAAGTGAGAGTCCCATGTGCTTTGATAGAGTCGATTTCCAAACTTCTAAATGAGCAGTGACTGGTGGCTCTAACCCATGCTGGCCTAGTGCTGAGCCCTGTCAGCCAGGAACCCTTATCCAATACATCACTGTCTGCTCTCATTGGCCCTCCCTCCTCCTCACCACCAGGTGAGAGCCAATCAATACCCTAGACTCGTTAGGATGCCACTAAATGGCCTTTTCTGTCGAAACAGTGTGACACAGGATGGAACGGTGTATTACTGTGTATTAAAACGGCTACCTAAGGGGTGAGTGGAGTGTTGTGGTTCATTGCAAATCAAGGGGGAGGGAGAATGTTGCCAGTTTTCCTTGTTATGGGATTGGGGAATAAATGGAAATCCACTGGGCTGGAAACCCACTGTCTGGCTGATGACAGATTCCGATAAAGACAATCAACACGCATTAGAGGCAGTCATTTTCAACTGCCAAACATGGGTGTGAGGAACACCACGGGGAATGGAAGAGTTCTTCTCATCAGAGACCGAGACAGATATCTCACTTTCACTCTATGTTCGTCTCGCGCTCTACTTCTATGTTGGAGACCTCACTGTTTCCACGTCCCACATTGTAGAAAATGTCAACCTACATCTCTTTCATATCTCTGGAAGTATATATGTTTCCCTGTCTTTCTATTTCTTTCTTACTCTTGATCTATGTGTATCTTTCTGAGAGAAGCGTTCTGTCTGTATTTTTGGCAGGTCTGTCGGGTATTCCAAATCAAAAGATATCTTCTACGCAACGTAAGCAGCAAACACACACTAGTGACTTGGAAAATAAGACACAGTGGCAGGATTCTTCTCTTAATCTGATTATGCTGAGCTAACAGACACATTGAGGCACACAGTACAACTCATAACTCCTGTAAAACTAGGAACAATGATAGCAGAAGAGGCAAAAAGAGAAAAAAATATACTGTTGCATACATAGTTTTAATAATTTTCCCTCACTGTTCAGACCTGGATAATGGGGGAGCCAGCATTTGCTGGAATTGATTGATGTCACAGTAGCCTTGCAATAGAGGGAGTAGAATAGTGAATACATCAAGCTTTATAGAGGCCTCTGCACCGCAGAAACAGAATATTTGTCTTTGAGAAAGGTGTAAGGATATTACATCCGTTCAGCCCACGCACACGCACGCACGCACGCACGTACGCACGCACGCACGCACGCACGCACGCACGCACGCACGCACGCACGCACGCACGCAAGCACACCTGGTGTATTCTCCCCTACTCTGATGCCCTATAATGCAGCTTGAGGAGCCTCTATTGTTAATTAATGGCAGGCACCGGAGCATGGGATTTCTCATTAACCCCGGAGAACGATGCTGCAGAAGCATGCAAGTAGAAAAACACTCTAAAAAGGGACGCCATTGTACTTTCTGATCCGTTCTTTGCATCCTGCTCTACAGATCATTGGCAGCCGACAAGTCGGAGGCCGTTCTTTACCTCTGGCTTCTTAATGGCAAGCGGCAGGGGAATATAGTGACTTAATTGAATTAATTACGGAGCTAATCAGGTAAATTAGAGGGAATCCAGGTGGGTTGGAGGGTTACTGTGACGGAACCCAAAATGAAGCATATGGGTGGGGTGTGAGTGTGACACACAAAGTTCAGAACTCTTCTGCAATCTGTCAATCTAATGAAAGATATAGAAACCTGGAGCATGGTCTGATATCACTGTTTAACTCAACCACAGTCTGTAGCTAAACAGTAAGTTCAAGCAGCCTGCATCCAAGCTGAGCTGTCCTCTCTACACACTCAAAATTCTGCCTCCCCTGAACGCCTTTACCCTAATCATAGACTGTGTAGCTGTAGGGCTATAGGCCCACGCCAGATCCTCAATTTAGAATAAGCGGTGTGGATGAAAACAATGATTTACCAAGCACTCGCCTAGTGTGAGTAATGGAACGTGTCACACAGTGCACTGATGTGTACCAAGGTGAACTGCTCACCTCAGGGCAGTTGACAACGCTGATCATCTTACCATCATTGGCTATGTCTGTGCAAATAGGGATGAGGATGAATGTGACCGTCTTTCAACGTGTCGGTATGAGTCAGTAAAATTGAGTCAGTAGGTTCAGCAGGGGTCAACACATGTGCGAACGAGTCACCATATCTATGCATTTGTGTAATCATAACTCGAGTCGTTCAGTAAGTGTCCGTTTTTTGTTGTTGTGTACAAGTCAGAATGCGCAAGCATTTGTCATCGGTAAGTTCAAATTGGGTGAGTACGACTAACCTTGTATGGACAAGGGGCAGATGCCAGCCATTGTGAGCACTTCCACATTTAAGACTTCGGTACTGTATGTGACCATATGTTTCAGTACACATCAACTTGTCCCTATGTCCCAACATTTCCATTACCCGTCCATTCCAGGAGCTGTGGCTGCACTGATCCCTGTGCCTTAGGGTGTCTGTCTGGGTGGGATTTGTCATGACATAACCGTATCCTGAACCACCCGCAATAACTGAGAGTATAATGAAACATCCAAGAGTGTATACATTATTTCAGCTCAATGCATTACCCAACATAAAGTCTAAAACAAGAAACTGTTGTAAGGGAAGAAAAACATTTTTGTTGACATGTTACAGAATAACAGAGTTGACTGGATGCGAGGGAGTCACACAATTAAAATGTTACATAGTAACAAAGTTGACTGGTAAGATTTAGGACATAATAGAACTGGGTGGTTACTGAAACTACTAGTAAGGATAAAGGCCATGATACACTGGGAATTTTATTAAGTAATATTGCCGAGCAATGTTGCCAGCAATGGTTGATGTAACTATTTTGCAATGAAAATGAGCAACTTTTTATTATCTGGGAATGTTGATTGGCAGCTCCACTTATTGGGCAATTTGTAGGAATCCTCCAATCAGAGCACAGATATTGGTAATGTGATCAGTCTGTTGTTCCAAAATATTTAGGAAAACATCGCAACCGTTTTGAGCTGAAGCAAGAGAAAAATCAACTCCCATGTTGGAGAGAAATGTTGGCCATTCACATCTCGTATTTTGCTCCACTACAATATTATATCATGAGGCGTAAATAAATACATACTGTGTTCAATTTGTCATGTTTAACTGCTGAAATATCCACGGTGATGCTCATGCTAATCGATTAGCATGTTAACCGTAACCCATGCTATGTCAATGGGACATACAGGCTAATTCGCTAGCTAGTCATGTAGATTTTACATTTCGTTTTATATCGTTTTTGTGTGTTTAACTAGCTGGCTAGCTTGATTAATACCATTTACACTTCCTAGCTTAAAATTCTGAAGTAAAACATTTTTGAATCTAGTTATCCTCGTTTGCGTTGCCTGCGTTGACTTGACTGGCACTGGTTGAGTGGATGCCCAAGGCAACACCTCTTTATTGCTTGTTTMTTAGCTAATAAAATCCAGTACAGATGTGGCAGCCAACAGGCAAGAAACAGCTATAGGAGATGAAAAAATAAATATGGAAATTGAGTTTTAAGTTAAATATATACTTCATATGAAATATATTATTCATGTCCATCTTGCTCATTGCTCATCATTTGCACCAGTGTCTCATACCCCACTCTGTTGCCAGCAACATTGCTTGGCAATAGTGCCCCCAAAAAATTCCAATTGCCTTAAGCCTTGAGAGGGTAATGGAGCCAACTGGTAACTCCTGTGCTATGCGACTGAATTACAAGATGCAAGTTGATGTGACGTACTATTCTCACCAGATTGTCACTGGCAGGTGGAGGATGTTCAGCCCTCAAGGAAAGGCTGTGCCAATACTGATAGAGACTGACAGCCCAGAGAGAGAGCATTGCGTGACAGTGGCTGACTGTGACTGTTACACACGCACATACACACACAAATGCCAACACAGAAAACAACAGCTGGGGTACATATTCTACTTCATACTTTACTTTACAATGTTTATACTGATTTTCATGAATAATAACTGGACACACACTGGAATTATGATTCATCAACATGCAATGATGCACAATTTTAATTACCGCCAACTGACAAGATAAAGAGATGGATGAATGCATAGAGAGATATTCTTGGCATGCAACTTAGCATGGAATATTACCCTAACTGTTGTAGGAACGCTACATGTTTGCTGGGTATATAGCTATCCAACTCTCCAGGTACATATCCAACTAAAGTGTCGGGATACATAATAGCGACAAGCTCAAACGGTGATGTTCCTGGGGAACAATGGTCTGTAAAACCGTGGCTCCATTACACCCAGTCATAAGGACATACCTGATGAATCCCCAGGCTTTTTAAGAACTGATTTCACTCATTTATCCTCTTAAACTATCCCTTCCGTCTTACCAATCATTTGTTCTTAACATCAATTTGGATSATCCATCCCTAGCAAAAGCATTTGATCTCCGTCCCTGGACTCTTTAGCCTCGTGTGCTTAAGAGAGGCGGCATCAATCAAGGTTTCTACTGTACATTCCGTTTACACTCTGCCATTGATTCTCCCATCAACCATTTAATGTATTCCACCCATTCCACCCTCTGCAATCTATAATAACTATCCTTTTTAATCTAACCTTGCACATYTACATTTCCACATACAGTATATCTTCCAATCTATACTTTCTATAGCTTCTCTCTCAAAAAAGTATTGTCTGGATCATCTAAAACCTCCGAAGCCACACCATGCTCAATCTCAGCTCTCCCATGTTGCACTCCCTGTTGCACCCCCTGTCTATTTATTATTTCATCCTATTTGTCTGGGGTCCATCTATCATCAAAGCCGTTCCCCATCAACCTAGATTTCTGACTGGCTCGATGCAATGTTAGCCCTCTCCATCTCTAGCCTGAGGTCTGCTCTGGGATTGAGATGGTGCAGTGGAGATAGTGGAGAAATGTCACTGAGGGGATTAAATATTGATGTACAGAAAGGCCTTGCCTCTAACCCCGTGCCCTCTGGCTGCGAGCGAGCGAAGTCATGCAGTTATGGGCAGAGAGGGAATCTGAAACAAACAACTCAAATGGCATCAGGGGAGCGGAATAGAGAAACGGATGGTAACTTGGATCTCCAGAGCATCTTAGGAAGTCGGAGTCCTATCCTGTAAAAGTTATCGTTATCCTCTCCATACAACACAGCCATAATCAGATTCACATGTGCTTCACTTAATGCTTTAGTCAGAGATCTGCTCTTCCAGGGCCTTATTTTTACATACAAGCCCCCTCCAGCAGAAAAGGAATCAATACAATGTAAATATGTACCAGAGGGAAAGAAAAGACACACATGAAGGCAGGGGGTATGAGACATGCAAGCCAAGTTCAGTTTGACGATGAATTACACAAGATGGTTTCACTGCGCCCGGCGAGGGATCGTCCCTTTGTTGTCGAACAAACTCAGCCCTTTATTTTCGCTTCGCAGAACCGACTGCAGATTCGCAGCATATCAAGATCTTGTTCGTGTCAAAGAAGGGATGTGAAGGTGTGTGTATTTTTACGTACATGCGCTAAGTGCTTCAACGAGGCAGTTGAATGAGGCATTCTCACTCATACTACAGATGTAGGTAGAACTGATTATGTTGTTTTGGGAACAATGAGACAGGTCGTAGGTGGAGCAGGCAGCCAAAGTGAGAAACTCTGTATCACTGAAGGCTAACTTTGAAAACAAAAGACCAATGCAATAGCTCCACCTAGACCCTGCCACGGTTATTTGGGGCTAATAACACACGGATCAGTTACAAAAACACTTAAATAATGAAATATTCACATTAACGTCAGCCACAATGAACTCCCAACATTGAGACCAAGGACTGTTCGTAGCCGATCTATGCCACCCCTTGTTTAAAGGACACGCACCATGTCGCACACGATTCTCCTCACCAGAACATTGCAACCAAGTTGCATCGGAATGTCCATTGTGTTGATGAGAGCTCCATCAACAAATCACGAGAGAGAGCTGCTCTCTTTATGGTTGCCAAAAGGCTGCACTGTTCAGTATGTGTTGGCACTTACCGTTGATCCATTTCGCCTCTGGGTCATGGACCARAAACTCAGGCTTGAACAGATCTTCCACAGTGAGTTTGGTATCACTGCCAGCTTGGCTGTCCGCTGCAACAACAAAAAATAGAAAAAAAAGTACATTAATTCCAAACTCTATTAATACTGGGAACTCAATAATGATCAAATCCTTATTTTATCATGATCATTATTGATATTTCCAGCATTGTTTATTCTCACAATCAAGGAGCGAGTAGTAAAATGTAGTCCTATTGCTTCTTGTTTTGTATTGTGAAGTGTGCTACATCAAAGTCTCTCTGAGGAACCCAGTTACCAGAGAGCATCAGGTCAGTCTCCAATCAAGGACAAGACAGTCTCCTTGGTCCTGACCTAGAAGTTATCCCAGGRGGATGCCGCCAAGAGATTGCCACTAGAGACACTGATCTAAGATCAGTTTTACGTTGTTGCCCCTAATGTTCAAGGTAAGCATTGTGGGTAGGGTAATCTGATCCTATATCTGTGTTTAAGGTGTCAACTTTCACTCTACGTACGCTACTACAAGAGATCGAAATTCAAAAGMGAAACATTGTTTCCGAGGTCGGACAGGCAGACAGAGTTTTTATATTAACCCACGCTGTACCAAACTAAATGCCAGGTTGGAAGCAAGGGGAAATAATGTGCAAGTTGAGATAAATACAAGGGATGATTCGGACAGCGACATGAACATGATATTCTGATTGATCATTTTTAGAGGGAACRGTTAGCAGGCATAGGTGTGTCTGTGATGGCCAACACAGCATGGATTGGAACGCTGCACGTCCAATCAGCATCCAGGATCCAAACAACCAGTTAAATAAGAGAGTATACACAGAAGCATATGGGTGTTTATAATGTCTTAGGTCTATGCTTTAGTCAGACAAATGACACTCATGTGAATATCGCATATAGAAGAGGTGGAGAGGTCTGTAAACAGGAACTTTAATCTAGGGCAGCTATGTGTGTTTTTTTGGCAGGACTCTTGAGTGTCATGCTTACTTTAGCCTTTATGAATGAAATAAGTTAGGATAAAATCTTATAAGAKGATTGGATGCACTTGGATGGCGTCACCTGCTCGAGAGGCAGATACTTCGAGCAACCTTTTAAACGCAGATGAAGAGGGAGTCAGGGGTGTAAGAGTGAGGTAGGGAATGATGGAGGGAGAGGGAGAGCGAAAGACAGAAAGAGAAAGAGAGAGGTGACAGTAGGAGAAAGGGATATGGAGAAATTATATATATTAAGAAAACAATAGAACACGCACAACACACACACACACACACACACACCACACACACACAACACACACACACACAACACCCACACACACACCACACACACACACACACACACACACACACACCACACACACACACACACACACACACACACACACACACACACACACACACACACATGCAATGTATGTCATTAATAGTTGTTATCCAACCTGAAATCCCTCAGCTGTGTAAACATTGCCTTTGTAAACATGTTTTAATTAGAAAATGTTAAGCCATCAGTAAAATAGAATGTTGTTAAGCCAATTGTAAATAATGTTGACTTGGACAGCCGCTAATTGTGCAGCGCGAGAGAGAGAGAGAGAGGAGGGCCAAATGATTTTGAATGTCAGCCATGTTACCCAGGGCTGTATAACTACAGAGCACTCCTGTTTGTAAATGATGTGGCAGCCACACGCAATAGATAACTAGCCCAGCAGACATTTCGAGGGGTTGGAACACCAGGGGACAGTGTGGTCTCCTTGTATCTGTGAGTCATTCCAAACATGTCTGAGTACGTTCACTCAGCATAAACTGTTCTCCATTGCAGTAAATTGAGGAGGTCGATCAACAGAGTGCTGATACTGAGTTAATATAAAAAGGTGCAGGCAAAATCGCGATTCCATATTAGAAATGAGTAGCACAACTGAACACGTAGCCCAAAATTCATCATAGAAAGTTGAGATATGTTAGGCAATAATACAATTTGGGGCTAATTTCCTTACTGTCACCAATAGTCTACCAAACCATAGCACTGAACCACCTCTGGGACAGATGCTAGTCTACCTGCATAACACAACTCTGGTTAATAAAGTAATATCCAAATGATCATGCCCAGTTCTGTACCTGGAGTGAGGAGGATGACAGACAATGTGATCAGAGAGCAGACCCCAATATAACCAGCAGAGCGATAACAATCCCTTTCCAGTTCCTTCTCAGGTGGAGCTCCTGCACCAAGGTCCTGTAAAGAGAAGAGAGGGGGGGTGAAGAGAGAGAGAGAGAGAGAGAGAGAGAGAGAGAGAGGAGAGAGAGAGAGAGAGAGAGAGAGAGAGAGAGAGAGGAGAGAGAGAGAGAGAGAGAGAGAGAGAGAGAGAGAGAGAGAGAGAAGAGAGAGAGAGAGAGAGAGAGAGAGAGAGAGAGAGAGAGAGAGAGGAGAGAGAGAGAGAGAGAGAGAGAGAGAAGAGAAGAGGAGGAGTGTGGGAGAGAGAGAGAGAGAAACAGTTATTAAAAGGGAGTTCTAAAAAAATAACAAAGTGGAGATACCTAGACATACAGTGTACAGAACCACAAAACACAGGGATAAACATGCTAACAGCCCTACATAAATGTTTCAGATTTGAGTCCAAGATTTTCTTGCATCAATCCATACAAACTATTTGATTGAAGACCACAGATTGTCAATACGTGAGTCATTCTATGTTGAGTCAGTTATGTAGGAGCTTACAAAAAACATAGCCATATGGCTGAATTGCTAGAAAGTCAAATTGAAAGCCAAATCCAATTCACAGACATTGAACACGTCATAGACATACATTTTTTAAGCATGGACACAATAGGCAGCAGCATGGGTCAGCATGGGTTGACCCCTACAATATAATGTAAACAATCGAAGAAAAAAAAACACAATACTTAAACAGCATAATGTGTTATGATTGAATGCCGGTCATTGTGTCAGAATAGCAATGACTTCGACAGGAAAGTGAACATCTAATCACGTAGGAGTAGAAAAACGTAAACTAGGAAATGATATTCACAAAAAAAATTTAAGTATTTGTTCAGCTTTATTGTAGTGGATGTGCTAGCATACAGGTTTCAGCATTTCACCTTGATCTGCGTGGTGGGGCTCATTGTAAGCTGCAAAGTAGCATTGATAACCAGCTTCGTGCTGGGTCTCGAAAATAAACTGCATGATATTGTTCAATCTAAGCTGCGCGGTGGGGCTCAGTGATGAACACGGGCAACATTATGGCACCCTGTGTTTAAATTCAACTCAGAGGTAAGCAGCTGTTTATAAGCTGCACGGAGGGGCTCAGAGGAAAAGGGCATTGAGGGACTTCATGAAAAATGCAAGGTAATATTTCATCATTTGCATTTCAAGGGAGAAAGGCTATTTGCATGGTTGACTAGCTTTCATTAAACACTCTCTCGGAGTCTCTCTCTCATACTCCTACTTCATGACTACTGAAGCAGCTCCCTGGCACAAACAAGCAGCCTTTTACCAGCTGTGCTACAGTATCACCGTGTGTCATAACCCCTATTCGACAAGACAGAAACAAAACTCAGGCAGAGGACTACATGTTTTGCATTCAACAATTTTTACAGCTTAACATGGTGGCGAAAGGACAGGTCAAGATGGCCGTCTACTTTAATAGCCATGCAGTGGTGGGTTAAAGGCCCAACGCAGCCATTTTTATATCAATATCAAATCATTTCTAGGTAACAATGAAGTACCTTACTGTAACAGATTTCCTTTAAAGTGACAATATCTAACTATTTGGGTGACCTGACCAAATTCACACGAGTCATAGATATGTGATTCTAGTTGAAAGCAAGTCTAAGAAGCAGTAGATCTGTTCTATGTGCTCTATTGCTATGCTTCCCATTCTTACTTTCAGTTTTGTACACCAGCTTCAAACAGCTGAAACAACACTATTTGTGGTTATGGAAAATATATTTCACAGTGGTTTAGATGATACAATGATTCTCTACACTAACCTAGCTTATTTTGTCACATAAACTGAAATTAGGCGAACTATTAGAGTTTAGGTAAGCAGGATATGGCGGAGCGATTTCTGCATATTACAACTTTAAAATGAGCAAAAAGGGCTTTTTATGAAGCAATCATTTTGCTATGACTGTTTGGGTGTGGTCTGAGTGGGGCAGGGAAAACTGAAAACTATCTGTTATTGGCAGAGAGGTTTGAAAATCTCTTTGTTATTGGTTTATCAACCATTTTAACACATGGAGATGTCACCGTGAAAAGCCGAAACTGCCGCCCATGCAAACCTGCTGATTAGAAGGTCCTGTGCAGATTGAATTTTCAACTAGCAACTATCAGGAATAACACTGATTTAAAAATATATATTTTACAGTGTTAGTTTCATCAGCTGTTGTACAATATGATACAAAACACAGCAAAAACAGAATTGTGACAGCACTGGGCCTTTAAGAGGCTGTGGCACAGCGTCAGAGGAGTTCTGCCTCAGTGGTCTTAAATAGGTTCTGTCCTTCATCCATATCTGTTAAGGCTGATAAGGTGGCAACATTAAGACCCTCTCTCCACATGACCCAAACCACTGGCTTTCCGGGCCTCACTTACCCACAAAACCCTGCAGGTACAGGGAAGGGATTATTGGCCTCCGATTCACTTCTGAGTTGTGATTGGCTAGAGGGGGTGAAGTAGAAATGTGGCCAATAAGACCCAGGTCGCCGTTTCAAAAAGTTTTTGTCACATTTCTGCTCAATCTTTCAAAGGAGACGATCTGTAGCGATCTATTTACTGTGTATCCTGGAGGGTTCACAGGTAGGTGTGAACCAAACCGTCACATTCCTCCTGCTCCCAAAATGTTTAAATGTTTAAAACGCTCAAGCACCTCTCCAACAGCTGTGGGGAGTGACGTGTCCGACTATCCGCATTTGCATCCCTTGGCAAAGCCGTAGGAGCGTGCCCTTGTTCTGGGGACGTTGTGTTATATCATTTTCGGGCCCCCAAAGGGCACAGGCGGCTGATATATTACCAGAGGTTGGGGCTGACGCTCATTTCATTAATACCACAAAAAACGGCTGCCTTGTCCTTGAACACTGACAGCAACTCTAAATTGCCAAAGCCCGCCATGCGTGAGTTTCTTTTTTCTCTTTTCATCTCAAATATATCTCTCTCTCTCCAATTTCCTACTTAGCAGTTTTGGAATCATCATCCTTAATTTATTAACTCAATTATGAGCAGATGAAGCCACTGAGAGAGTTCTGGCCCGGTGCGTCTCTCCATTACCATTATGGGGATTAGGGAACCATGTCAGGGCACTGACAAATGCCTAGCCCCCAGGAGAAGAGAAAATAGCTTGGGTGTGTTTCACACAGACCCCCCCCCCCCCAACTCACACACACACACACACACTTGGAATCATCATCCTTAATTTATTAACTCAATTATGAGCAGATGAAGCCACTGAGAGAGTTCTGGCCCGGTGCGTCTCTCCATTACCATTATGGGGATTAGGGAACCATGTCAGGGCACTGACAAATGCCTAGCCCCCAGGAGACTGTCTCTTATACACATCTAGATGTGTATAAGAGACAGCACACACACAACCCACAGGACTAGGCCTGTAGGTTAGGGGACGGGTTAAAGCCATCTCTTTTACAAAGTGGTACTAATCCCTTCTTCCCATCTCAGGTCATGACCTTAGCTCTTATTTTGTCTACAGAGATTTTTGACCTGAAGTCATTAGAATCACAGTTTCTCCAACCCACATTCAGTACCACGGGTCTTTCCCTTGAGTTTTATACCACTTTACAATATGCTCATGAATAACACTTCAAGTAAAGTGTTATAACACATACTGTACATAGACACATTAACAGGCAAGGGCAAAATAGGCAGAGGGACAGCCAAAGCGCAACAGTAAATCCCAACAAGACAACCTTGTTGTCCACAAGCACCGCGAGTCTAACTTTCTTTACTTTCACCAGCCTAGACAGAGTTTTCATTTAGTTTTACAGCCGCCCACACCATTTTTTAGCAATCCATTTTTTTGCCCTTAGATTTTCTGTTCGTAGACTGTCATTCATCTTGCAAGTGTGTTATTTTACTCCACATCGGGGTGTTAGTCTGTGTTGCAGAGAGGCACCGAAAACCATAAATAAATATCTGACAGCTCCGGCAATAAGCAAGCAGACAATCTGCATCCCAAATGGCACCTTCATTCCCTTTATAGTGCATTACTTTTGACCAAGGCCCATAGGCCAAAAGTAGTGCAATATGTATGCAATAGGGTGCCATTTGGGATACATTCAAAGCCTTCATTTCTCTATCTCTTAGAGAAGAGACTCAAGGGAGAAGAAGAACAGGTCTATGGAGAGTTAGGGTTGAAGTGTTATGTAGGTACACATGAAATAGCCCTGTTAGTTATGTCTGTCTTAATGCGAAACTGAAGAGTAATGCAGGTTCTTGTTTTCAGGATGGGATTTATGAAGTTGGTAATACAATGTAAGTTATGGGCCAACATTAGTCTATATGGGCAATTCCAGCGGCAGGTCAACCTAAGTTTGCCGTTTCAAATTGAAGACATCACATTCCTAAATATCCTTAACGTGCAGACGTTATTTTAACAGGACATTACATACTGTTTTTGCCATTACAGAGTATGATGCCACATTTTAGTGTGTTTAGTGTTTTCAATCATATTTCCCCCCACCCTCACAATGTCCAACCGGCCTCACCACCGCAGACCACGTGTATGGCGTTGTGTGGGTGAGCGGTTTGCTGATGTCAACGTTGTGAACAGAGTGCCCCATGGTGGCGGTGCTGTTATGGTATGGGCAGGCATAAGCTACGGACAACGAACACAATTGCATTTTATCAATGGCAATTTGAATGCACAGAGATACCGTGACGAGTTTCTGAGGCCCATTATCGTGCCACTCATCCGCCACCACCACCTCATGTTTCAGCATGATAATGCACGGCCCCATGTCGCAAGGATCTGTACACAATTCCTGGAAGCTGGAAATGTCCCAGTTCTTCCATGGCCTGCATTCTCACCAGATATGTCACTCATGGAGCATGTTTGGGATGCTCTGGATCGACGTGTACGACAGCGTGTTCCAGTTCCCGCCAATATTCAGCAACATCAGACAGCCATTGAAGAGGAGTGGAACAACATTCCACAGTCCACCATCAACAGCCTCTATGCGAATTAGATGTATTGCGCTGCATGAGGCAAATGGTGGTCACACCAGATACTGAGTGGTATCTATCTCCACGGTCCTGCATTTTTTAAATATATCTGTGACCAACAGATACATATTTGTATTCCCAGTCATGCGAAATTCCTACGTTAGGAATGAATTTATTTCAATTGACTGATTTCCTTATATGAACTGTAGCTCAGTAAAATCTTTGAAATTGTTGCATGTTGCGTTTATATTCAAATGTTTGCTTCCTTTTCATATTTTGATATAATATTTCAGAAAAGGTGTAATACAAATAATCGTATATTTTTTCAACATGTAATAGTAATTGCGATATATATATAAATAAATACTCTCTTTCGTTGAGGTGCCTGGCCTTCCTTAGCCTATGCATTATACTATTCAAACTATCTGTAATTATGTAGTTCTGAGGTACTATGGCTTCTGATGACATCAACAACAACAAAAATACAGATGACAAAAAATGTGTTTTGATAGATTTTGATAAAGAAATCAGACTCTACTTCAGACTCCGGAATGGAGGGTGAAACCTACTGTCACGTTCCTGACCTGTTTTCTGTTTAGTTTTGTGTGTTTGTTGGTCAGGACGTGAGTTTGGGTGGGCATTCTATGTTATCTGTTTCTATGTTGGTTTAGGGTTGCCTGGTATGGCTCTTAATTAGAGGCAGGTGTTTTGCGTTCCTCTGATTAAGAGTCATATTTAGGTAGGCTGTTCACAGTGTTTGTTGGTGGGTGGTTGTCTTCCGTGTCTGTGTCGTGTCTGTACACCACGCGGGACTGTTTACGGTTTGTTTCAGTTTGTGTAGTCTATGTTTCCTATTCGTGCGTTCTTCTTGTTTTATGTAAGTTCGTCGTCTAGGTCTGTCTACACCGTTTGTTGTTTTGTTAGTTTATTCAAGTTCGTGTTTTTTCGTTAATAAATATGTGTTCAAACTCCACTGCGCCTTGGTTCGATCAATACTCCTCCTTTTCGACTGAAGAGAAGGAGGACCGCCGTTACACCTACGTAACAATTGTTTATACTCAAAGTAATAATTAAGAAATTACAATCTTTTCAACATCATAAATGTTGTGTTGAGCCAAGCCTTTCCTTTGAAACGCCAATCCATGTTTTAACGTAGGATTTACAAACTCACAGACTTTTCCTAATATGTTCCGTCTCGCCAAAAAGCTTGTCTATTTCATATCACCTGCAAAATGCCTATTATTTGCTTTATTTCTCAAACAAGCCGATATTTATTAGTCCGCTTTTTGGGGATACGCTCCCCCCAAGGGATACTATAGACACACAGATCAAAAGTTGTATTTACTGTTTGTCTAATCTGCAAAAACATTTAGTTTGTGATTTTGTGTGTAAATGTCACAGCCATAACCCCGGAATTGCCCATATGATTAGGTTGTATAATGTATTCAATCCAGTAACATACTGTATTTTTATGAGCAGAAATTATAAGCAGAAAATGTTGACATAGTGTAAGTACTGAATAAGAGCACCTCCTCCCAGATGCCCACTGCACTGAGGCTAGAAAACACTGTCACCACCGATAAATCTGCGATAATTGAGAATTTCAAGAATAATTTTTCTACGGCTGGCCATGCTTTCCACCTGGCTACCCCTACCCCGGGTCAACAGCCCTGCATCCCTCACTGCAACTTGCCCAAGCCTCCCCCATTTCTCCTTCACCCAAATACAGATAGCTGATGTTCTGAAAGAGCTGCAAAATCTGGACCCTAACAAATCAGCAGGGCTAGACAATCTGGACCCTCTCCTCCTAAAATTATCAGCCGAAATTGTTGCAACCCCTATTACTAGCCTGTTCAGCCTCTCTTTCTTATCGTCTGAGATCCCCAAAGATGGGAAAG
This sequence comes from Salvelinus sp. IW2-2015, assembly GCF_002910315.2. Taxonomy (NCBI): domain Eukaryota; kingdom Metazoa; phylum Chordata; class Actinopteri; order Salmoniformes; family Salmonidae; genus Salvelinus; species Salvelinus sp. IW2-2015. The sequence goes on along the minus strand of NC_036839.1, from coordinate 6,711,583 downwards.
CTGCCATGGTCATCCCCCTCTTCAAAGGGGGAGACACTCTAGACCCAAACTGCTACAGACCTATATCTATCCTACCCTGCCTTTCTAAGGTCTTCGAAAGCCAAGTTAACAAACAGATCACCGACCATTTCGAAATCCACCGTACCTTCTCCGCTATGCAATCTGTTTTCCGAGCTGGTCATGGGTGCACCTCAGCCATGCTCAAGGTCCTAAACGATATCATAACCGCCATCGATAAGAGACAATACTGTGCAGCTGTTTTCATCGTCCTTGCCAAGGCTTTCGACTCTGTCAATCACCACATTCTTATCGGCAGACTCAACAGCCTTGGTTTCTCAAATGACTGCCTCCCCTGGTTCACCAACTACTTCTCTGACAGAGTTCAGTGTGTCAAATCGGAGGGCCTGTTGTCCGGACCTCTGGCAGTCTCTATGGGGGTTCACAGGGTTCCACAGGGTTCAATTCTCGGGCAGACTCTTTTCTCTGTATACATCAATGATGTCGCTCTTGCTGCTGGTGATTCTCTGATCCACCTCTACTCAGACGACACCATTCTGTATACATCTGGCCCTTCTTGGACACTGTGCTAACAAACCTCCAGACGAGCTTCAACGCCATACAACACTCCTTCCGTGGCCTCCAACTGCTCTTAAATGCAAGCAAAACTAAATGCATGCTCTTCAACCGATCGCTGCCCACACTTACCCACCCGTCCAGCATCACTACTCTGAACGGTTCTGACTTAGAATATGTGGACAACTACAAATACCTAGGTGTCTGGTTAGACTGTAAACTCTCCTTCCAGACTCACATTAAGCATCTCCAATCCAAAATTAAATCTAGAATCGGCTTCCTATTTTGCAACAAAGCATCCTTCACTCATGCTGCCAAACATACCCTAGTAAAACTGACTATCCCACCGATCCTTGACTTCGGCGATTTACAAAATAATTTACAAAATAGCCTCCAACACTCTACACAGTAAATTGGATACAGTCTATCACAGTGCCATCCATTTTGTCACCAAAGCCCCATATACTACCCACCACTGCAACCTCCTGTATGCTCTCGTTAGCTGGCCCTCGCTTCATATTCGTCGCTAAACCCACTGGCTCCAGGTCATCTACAAGTCGTTGCCAGGTAAAGCCACGCCTTATCTCAGCTCACTGGTCACCATAGCAGCACCCACCCGCAGCACGCGCTCCAGCAGGTATATTTCACTGGTCACCCCCAAAGCCAATTCCTCCTTCGGCCGCCTTTCCTTCCAGTTCTCTGCTGCCAATGACTGGAACGAATTGCAAAAATCACTGAAGCTGTTGACACATATCTCCTTCTCTAGCGTTAAGCACCAGCTGTCAGAGCAGCTCACAGATCACTGCACCTGTACATAGCCAATCTGTAAATACAGTTGAAGTCTGAAGTTTACATACACCTTAGCCAAATATATTTCTACTCAGTTTTTCACAATTCCTGACATTTAATCATAGTAAAAATCCCCTGTCTTAGGTCAGTTAGGATCACCACTTTATTTAAAAAATGTGAAATGTCAGAATAATAGTAGAGAGAATAATTTATTTAATCTTTTATTTCTTTCATCACATTCCCAGTGGGTCAGAAGTTTACATAGACTCAATTAGTGTTTGGTAGCACTGCCTTTAAATTGTTAAATTTGGGTCAAACATTTTGGGTAGCTTCCCACAATAAGTTGGGTGAATTTTTGCCCTTTCCTCCTGACAGAGCTGTTGTAACTGACTCAGGTTTGTAGGCCTCCTTGCTGACACATGCTTTTCAGTTCTGCCAACTAATGTTCTATAGGATTGAGGTCAGGGCTTTGTGATGGCCACTCCAATACCTTGACTTTGTTGTCCGTACGCCATTTTGCCACAACTTTGGAAGTATGCTTGGGGTCATTGTCCATTTGGAAGACCCATTTACGACCAAGTGTCACGCCCTGACCTTAGAGATCCTTAGTATTCTCTATATTTGGTTAGGTCAGGGTGTGACTCGGGAGGGAAAGTCTATGTTTTCTATTTCTTTGTTTTTGGCCGAGTGTGGTTCCCAATCAGAGGCAGCTGTCTAACGTTGTCTCTGATTGGGGATCATATATAAGTTGTCATTTTCCTTTTGGGTTTTGTGGGATCTTGTTTTCTGTTTAGTGTCTGTGCCTGACAGAACTGTTCGCTTTCGCTTTGTTATTTTGTTTAAGTGTTGTTTGAATAAAAGGAATCATGAACACTTACCACGCTGCGCTTTGGTCCACTCCTCCTACCACCAACGAGAGCCGTTACACCAAGCTTTAACATCCTGACTGATGTCTTGAGATGTTGCTTCAATATATCCACATAATTTTCCTCATTATGCCATCTATTTTGTGAATTGCACCAGTCCCTCCTGCAGCAAAGCACCCCAACAACATGACATTGCCACCCCCATGCTTCATGGTCGGGATGGTGTTCTTTGGCTTGCAAGCCTCCCCCTTTTTCCTCCAAACATAACGATGATCATTATGGCCAAACAGTTCTATTTTTGTTTCATCAGACCAGAGGACATTTCTCCAAAAAGTACGATCTTTGTCCCCATGTGCAGTTGATACCGTAGTCTGGCATTTTTATGACAGTTTTGGAGCAGTGGCTTCTTCCTTGCTGAGTGGCCTTTCAGGTTATGTCGATATAGGACTCGTTTTACTGTGGATATAGATACTTTTGTACCTGTTTCCTCCAGCATCTTCACAAGGTCCTTCGCTGTTGTTCTGGGATTGATTTGCACCTTTCGCACCAAAGTAGGTTAATCTCTAGTAGACAGAACTCATCTCCTTTCTGAGCGGTATGACGGCTGCGTGGTCCCATGGTGTTTATACTTGCATACTATTGTTTGTACAGATCAACGTGGTACCTTCAGGCGCTTGGAAATTGCTCCCAATGATGAACCAGATTTGTGGAGGACTACAATTTGTTTTCTGAGGTCTTGGCTGATTTCTTTTGATTTTCCCATGATGTCAAGCAAAGAGGTACTGAGTTTGAAGGTAGGACTTGAAATACATCCACAGGTACACCTCCAATTGACTCAAATTATGTCAATTAGCCTGTCAGAAGCTTCTGAAGCAATGACATAATTTTCAGGAATTTTTCAAGCTGTTTAAAGGCACAGTTAACACAGTGTATGTAAACTTCTGACCCACTGGAATTGTGATACAGTGAATTATAAGTGAAATAGTCTGTCTGTAAACAATTGTTGGAAAAATTACTTTTGTCATACACAAAGTAGATGTCCTAACCGACTTGCCAAAACTATAGTTTGTTAACAAGAAATTTGTGGAGTGGTTGAAAAACGAGTTTTAATGACTCGTAAACTTCCGACTTCAACTGTACCCCATCCAACTACCTCATCACCATGTTGTTATTTAATTCATTTATTTTGCTCCTTTGCACCCCAGTACCGCTACATGCACACTCATCTTCTGTACATCTATCACCCCAGTGTTTAATTTGCCATACTATAATAATTTCGCCACTATGGCCTATTTATTGCCTCACCCCCTCTTATCCTACCTCATTTGCACACACTGTATATAGACTTTCTCTATGTGTAATGTGTAACTCTGTGTTGTTGTTTGTGTCGCACTGCTTTGCTTTATCTTGGCCAGGTCGCAGTTGTAATTGAGAACTTGTTCTCAACTAGCCTACCTGGTTTAAATAATGGTGAAATAAAAATAAATAAAATAAAACTGTATGCATTATGAAGGCTACACTCACACACATATACAGTGGGGAGAACAAGTATTTGATACACTGCCGATTTTGCAGGTTTTCCTACTTACAAAGCATGTAGAGGTCTGTCATTTTTATCATAGGTACACTTCAACTGTGAGAGACGGAATCTAAAACAAAAATCCAGAAAATCACATTGTATGATTTTTAAGTAATTAATTTGCATTTTATTGCATGACATAAGTATTTGATCACCTACCAACCAGTAAGAATTCCGGCTCTCACAGACCTGTTAGTTTTTCTTTAAGAAGCCCTCCTGTTCTCCACTCATTACCTGTATTAACTGCTCCCTGTCTCTTATACACATCTAGATGTGTATAAGAGACAGGCTGCAGTGTGTGCAAACCTGGTCAAGAACTACAGGAAACGTATGATCTCTGTAATTGCAAACTAAGGTTTCTGTACCAAATATTTAGTTCTGCTTTTCTGATGTATCAAATACTTATGTCATGCAATAAAATGCAAATTAATTAATTAAAGTTGATACCTGTCTCTTATACACATCTAGATGTGTATAAGAGACAGGTGTAAGGACATCAGGGATAAATTGTAGACCTGTACAAGGCTGGGATGGGCTACAGGACAATAGCCAAGCAGCTTGGTGAGAAGGCAACAACTGTTGGCACAATTATTAGAAAATGGAAGAAGTTCAAGATGACGGTCAACCACCCTCGGTCTGGGGCTCCATGCAAGATCTCACCTCGTGGGGCATCAATGATCATGAGGAAMGTGAGGGATCAGCCCAGAACTACACGGCAGGACCTGGTCAATGACCTGAAGAGAGCTGGGACCACAGTCTCAAAGAAAACCATTAGTAACACACTACGCCGTCATGGATTAAAATCCTGCAGCGCACGCAAGGTCCCCCTGCTCAAGCCCTGTCTCTTATACACATCTAGATGTGTATAAGAGACAGCTAGAACACCATCCCAACCGTGAAGCATGGAGGTGGAAACATCATTCTTTGGGGATGCTTTTCTGCAAAGGGGACAGGACGACTGCACCGTATTGAAGGGAGGATGGATGGGGCCATGTATCGCGAGATCTTGACCAACAACCTCCTTCCCTCAGTAAGAGCATTGAAGATGGGTCGTGGCTGGGTCTTCCAGCATGACAACGACCCGAAACACACAGCCAGGGCAACTAAGGAGTGGCTCCGTAAGAAGCATCTCAAGGTCCTGGAGTGGCCTAGCCAGTCTCCAGACCTGAACCCAATAGAAAATCTTTGGAGGGAGCCGAAAGTCCGTATTGCCCAGCGACAGCCCCGAAACCTGAAGGATCTGGAGAAGGTCTGTATGGAGGAGTGGGCCAAAATCCCTGCTGCAGTGTGTGCAAACCTGGTCAAGAACTACAGGAAACGTATGATCTCTGTAATTGCAAACTAAGGTTTCTGTACCAAATATTTAGTTCTGCTTTTCTGATGTATCAAATACTTATGTCATGCAATAAAATGCAAATTAATTAATTAAAAATCATACAATGTGATTTTCTGGATTTTTGTTTTAGATTCCTTCTCTCACAGTTGAAGTGTACCTATGATAAAAATTACAGACCTCTACATGCTTTGTAAGTAGGAAAACCTGCAAAATTGTCAGTGTATCAAATACTTGTTCTCCCCACTGTATATATATATATACATATATATATATATATATAGTATATATAATACCAGTGAAAGGTTTGGACACACCTACTCATTACAGGTTTTTCTTTATTTTTACTATTTTCTACATTGCAGGATAATAGTGAAGTCATCAACACTATGAAATAACACATATGGAATCATGTTGTAACCAAAAAATTGTTAAACAAATCTAAATATATTTTATATTTGAGATTCTTCAAAGTAGTGACCCTTTGCCTTGATGACAGCTTTGCACACACTTGGCATTCTCTCAACCAGCTTCATGAGGTAGTCACCTGGAATGCATTTCAATTAACAGGTTTGCTTTGTTAAAAGTACATTTGTGGAATTCATTTTCTTCTTAATGCGTTTGAGCCAATCAGTTGTGTTATGATAAGATAGGGGTGGTATACAGAAGATAGCCCTATTTGGTAAAATACCAAGTCCATATTATGGCAAGAACAGCTCAAATAAACAAAAAGAAACGACAGTCCATTATTACTTTAAGACATGAAGGTCAGTCAATGCAGAACATTTCAAGAACTTTTAAAGTTTCTTCAAGTGCAGTCTCAAAACCATCAAGCGCTATGATGAAACTGGCATCACGCTCCTTCTTTTTGGTTATGTTAGCAGTTGACGTTACTCTTCAATAACACAGACCCCAAAAAACAATCAGGGGGAGAAAAATAGATTAATTCAAAGAAGATAAATCATGCGGGGAGGTAGATGTTCATTCTCCCCTGTCCTCAATGATTCTCTCCTGTGATTCTCTCCTGTGATTCTCTCCACAGAACAAAGGGACAGGATGTACTTTATAACCCAGCGCTAGTGTCACGGTGGACACCGACTAAACAATACAAAACAAACCGTGAAGCTCAAAAGGCTATGTGCCCTAAACAAAGTCAACTTCCCACAAAGAACGGTGGGGGAAAAAAGCTACTTAAGTATGGTTCCCAATCAGAGACAACGATAGACAGCTGTCCCTGATTGAGAACCATACCTGGCCAAAACATAGAAATAGAAAATCATAGAAACACAAAACATAGAATGCTCACGCCCTGACCAAACCAAAATAGAGACATAAAAAGGATCTCTAAGGTCAGGGCGTGACACCTAGCCAAACTGGGCCAATGGCCAAATAACAAGTATCCTATTTCAGGCTCGATGTATAAACAATTTGGACCAGTTTTGAGAACTTGCCATGTAGCTATGAGTCCCGGACTGAAATTCCTCCCATGTCTCTGACCCATTGATCATTAATCCCCTATTACAGAAAAAAACACTATTTCCATCGATTGTTAGTACTCTATTGACTTTTAGTCCTCTTGACCTTTAGTACTGTCAAACCCTGATCTGTTTCACCTGTCTTTGTGATTGTCTCCACCCCCCTCCAGGTGTAGCCCATCTTCCCCTTCATCCCCTGTGTATTTATACCTGTGTTCTCAGTTTGTCTTGTTTGTCAAGCCAACCAGCAATTTTTTTTACATTTATTTTTATGTCAGCCCCTGCTTTTCCCCAGTCTCTCTTTTCTCATCCTTCTGGTTTATGACCCTTGCTTGTCCTGACCCTGTACCCACCCGCCTGACCACTCTGTCTGCCCCTGACCCTGACCCTGACCCTGCCTGCCGTCCTGTACCTTTGCCCCACCTCTGGATTACCGACCTCTGCCTGACCTGACACTGAGCCTGCCTGCCGTCCTGTTCCTTTGCCCCTGTTGCTGTAATAAACATTGTTACTTTGACACTGTCTGCATCTGGGTCTTACCTTGATTGCTGGTAAGTACTCTATCTTCATCTCGTCCTCTGCATTGTGTATTTATCTTCAAAATATTCTTACAGTTACTACATGATTCCATATGTGTTATTTCATAGTTTTGATGTCTTCACTATTATTCTACAATGTAGAAAATATTAGGTGTGTCCAAACTTTTGACTGGTACTGTATACTTTCTTGTTGTTGCCTGTTTTGCAAGTTATTTTGCCATTAATACGTGTCACATTTCAGTTCGCAAACAAAGTCAAAAACAACATTATTGAGTTAATAAAGCCGCATACAAACATGGTCTCTTTTTTGCTGTCCTGGGTAAGGCAGCTTCAAAATGCAGGTGCTTCAGCCTAGCTCAGTGCTTTCTGTGGTGGTGGGGCAGCCAGTGGTAAATATGGAGCGTAGGGGTTGGTAATGTTCTCTAGTTGCACTGTGATTGGCTCAGTGTTCTGTCACTCAGGGGGACACTAGTCACCGCAAAATATACAGGGAGAGCTAGAAGATTCAAGCCCCTTGGGTGATGCCATAGAGTTACTTTAGAACTGCCCATCCAAATAGGCTTAAGGTCATTGGCCACAGATAAAACTACGTCAAATCATCTCTCTCTCTCTTTATGTAGGCCCTAACAGTTTGTGGGCACCGTTTGTCACTGTTACAGTGCAATTAATGTATTGTTTAGTATTGAGTTGTGTAGTGGCTTTGCATACATCCAACATTTTCTTTTTTTTGTTTGCCCCAACAAGATTTACATGCTAAAATCAGCACTGATAATAGGGTATCTATATCTATATAATGATATAGCAATATATAAATACAATGGGGATAACAAGCACAGTAACCACAAACCCAATAGGGTCCTTGGACTTGGCCAGAGAGAACTTTATCCCATTATCCGTAATCACATAATTTGTCTCTGAGAATCGAAACCAGGTATAACCTAAGAAAACAGACATGAAAACTGACTTCAAATTACACCGAATTACATGATTACCTCGAATGACATGATCACTTAATGAGGATTCAGAGAGCGAAAGATATTCAATGTAATTAGCCTGAAAATGATGACCCTTAGCAGATAGAATGTGACTCATAGCATCTTTCTGAACCCATGTAATTAAGCCCACATTCTGAGGACTATTGTGTTTATTTTTAATAAGCCTATAGCTATTAATAGCACCTTAGAGTGCTCCCTCGCCTCACCTCCAATGTGACCTTGGTGAGCATGTGACAAATAACCCACTGGCAACGCCACATTTATTTCAACGTGGATAATTGGGTCATATTTGGTTGAGTTGATCAATGAGATTACAACCTATATTCAACCACTCAAAACGCCAGCCAAAAGTTTGTTGAATACCCAATGTGTTATCGCTATGCTTTCGACCATCTATTCTAAAAGCACAACCAAATTCCAATGGAAAAACAATGTCTGTTTTTTTTGTTGCTTATATATAAAACTGAATAATTTGTTCTCACTTTGCTTCATCTAATAGCAGAACAAAATGACCTGGATAACAGTTGCGATTACATGACATGATGCAAGTGATCAATGCCTTTCGAAAATTCGGTGCAGATTATTACAGCAATTGTGAAGATCTCTACAGACCTGCGACGACCTATGTGTGCTATCTTGAAAATACTTGCTTTACATGATTAGGCCTATAAGAAAAAAATGTATAGTTACAGTAACCTCAAAATGTATGGATGTGTTACTCATTTTTAAGGTTGAATGATACATTCGTTTGTAAGAACTATGGCAACCAAATATCAATATTTAAAGGAGATGTATCTACTGCTTGGATAGTTCAATCTGGGCCACTGCCCATTTTTTTACTTTCATTTCTGGAGATGTGAATCCAAGATATCATTTGTTAACTTGTCGACAAGTTAATAGGCAATTATTTGTATTTCAAAAGTGATGTTGAATTTATTTCACTTTACAATACGTTGACAAATTACATTGGAAGAACGTTGATACAACCAGTTTTTGCCCAGGCCATCACCGCAACACTAAGCTATTTCACAACGTTGACAGTGCAACCTCTGGGGGAAAATAACCACTCTCTGCCATTTCTTTGTTTCGTTTACCCTCGTCAAGTCAAGTCGAGTTGTTTACCTAAGCATCGCATCGTTATTCTACAGTAGAAATGAAGACGGTCAAAGATTGGCAAAGTGTATAGTGAAACAGTAGCGGTGTGCAAGGAGTTAATGCAATTTGTCTGGGTCAAAATTGATCCACTGAATAATTGGAAATGACTAGCCTGGCATAGGCTGTCTTCTTATTGTATTTAGCATTACTAACTTTGCCCTGAGGTCTGAAGGAAACACCCCTCTCTATTAGTTACTGTCTCTGTCATATTGAATTCAGATATACGCACAACACTGGATTCATACCACACTGTAACGATATTGTATTCATACAACCACAGGGCTCAGCTGCTTCCATATCAAATTCATAGGATCAGAGTTCTCTGTTCATATTCATGTTGCATGTATAAAACCTTAAATGTTTTAAAACCAATGGTGCAGCTATGTAAGACAAAATACCTATGACTGCCCCTAGAATATAAAATCGTTTTCTCAAAGTCATGAGATCTCAATGTTACATTTTTTGTTGTTGTGAAAAACAAATCCTTAGTGATATCTTGTTGTCTGCAGTATTATGAAGGCTACATCATAAAAAAAAAGGCTGGAATAAAATAGTTGTGTGTTTTCTAGGGGCTAAAAATACTTACGTTGTACCAAAAATTTTACAAGTTTCTCTGATTCATTCCATCAATGTCTGCTACTGTTTTTTGCCAGACAACAAATAGATAACAAATCGAGGCCTTGATTGAGGTTCTGCCAAAACTGTGGTAAGCAACTCGTGAAAATACTCTGAATTCCTAATCTGCACCTCACGATACAACAGCAATACGTGTCTCTCCAGTGTTGTAATAATGCTGGTCTCATAGTCTGTGTCTGAAATTACAAAAAATGTCCTATATAGTGCACCACAGTACATTTGACCAGAGCACAATGGGTCCTGGTCAAAAGTAGTGTACTACATAGGGAATAGGGTGACATTTGGGATGCACACATAGTGCATTCCAACATCTATAATTCAAACGATTTACATACAGCTGTAATCAATGAGGGTATCAAACTGATTAGTAGGGATGCATTACATTACTTATTCCAGATTCATAGTCGTCACTGTCACGTCTGCTCCCGCTCTCCATCTCCTGTGCTCGAGGGCGCCAGACTGCCTATCACTACACACACCTGTTCCATTCGTTACGCGCACCTGCGCCTCATTGGACCCACCTGAACTCCATCATTATTTGATTGCCTCCCCTTTATCTGTCTGTTTCCTCTGTTGCATCCCTGTGTCAGCATTGATGTTGTTACTTTGTCCCCTGTCCAGACGCTGTTGAAATGGCAGTTATTTATTAAATGTTCTCCCTGTACCTGATTCCTGTCTCCAGCGTCGATCCTCATAGAATGCTGACACCCAAAATTGAAAGCATCAGGGAGGACTTGTTTTTTGTTGGTGACGTCGGGTCCGGGTGCTGTTGCCGTTGCCGATGCTACCGGGGGTGCCTCAGCTAGCTCACAGGCCCTAGCTGGCTCGAGAGGTTTTTCTTGCCCCGGTGGGCTCGGCAGGCGCCCACCCCACGTCATGCTTCAGCTGGTTCATCAGGCTCCCACGTCTCAGCTGGTTCGTCAGGCTCCCACGCCTCAGCTGGTTCGTCAGGCTCCCACGCCTCAGCTGGATCGTCAGGCTCCCACGCCTCAGCTGCTTCGTCAGGCTCCCACGCCTCAGCTGGTTCGTCAGGCTCCCACGCCTCAGCTGGTTCGTCAGGCTCCCTGTACGAGATCTTCAGTTTCTTGGCAATTTCTCGCATTAAATAACCTTCATTACTCAGAACAAGAATAGACTGACGAGTTTCAGAAGAAAGTTCTTTGTTTCTGGCCATTTTGAGCCTGTAATCAAACCCACAAATGCGGATGCTTCAGATACTCAACTAGTCTAAAGAAGGCCAGTTGTAGGACAACAGTTTTCAGCTGTGCTAACATAATAGCAAAAGGGTTTTCTAATGATCAATTAGCCTTTTAAAACGATACACTTGGATTAGCTAACACAACGTGCCATTGGAACACAGGAGTGATGGTTGCTGATAATGGGCCTCTGTACGCCTATGTAGATATTCCTTTAAAAATCATCCCTTTCCCGCTACAATAGTCATTTACAAATACAATGTCTACATTGTATTTCTGATCAATTTGATGTTATTTTAATGGACAATTTTATTTATTTTTTCTTACAAAAAGAAGGACATTTCTAAGTGACACCAAACTTTTGAACAGTAGTGTATATATATATATTTTACACATATTTAACTCCTTTTTTTGGGTAGGCACAAAACTACCTCCATACTTCCATTCAGTTTTTAAACCAGTACCGGTTACCATCAGACGAGTCCTGGGACACTTGTGGTCTGACAGACAACGCCGTAGCTAGGCCATCTTCCACCGCATATGCGGAAGGCCGCCATAGGCGGATGCGGTAGATGGTCAATTGAGCCAATGCAAAAAAACTGATATCTCTAGCTTAAACTGACGGATTTTGATGAGAATTTTTTTTGATTACGTTTCTTAGATTGATGCAACGGTGGGTCAATAGACTCTAGGGGCTTAAGATAATTTTTACTCCTGAACTTATTTAGGCTTTCCATAACAAAGGGGTTGAATACTTATTGACTCAAGACATTTCAACTTTACATTTGAATGAATTTGTAAAAAAATWTTGAAAAAACATCATTCCACTTTGATATTATGGGGGTTTTGTATGTAGGTCAGTGACAACAATTTTCAATTTTAACCCATTTTAAATTCAGGCTGTAACACAACAAAATGTAGAAAATCAGGGGTTGTGAATACTTTCTGAAGGCACAGTATAAATGACCAAAGTTACGATAGATTGCTTTAACAAACTTACTGAAGATTCTGGTAACTTTGGTAAATTACCAGTTGCTTTTCAACCCTAACTACTGTATGACTGTTGGAAAAGTATGACTCATTATTTTTCATTATATCCGCCTGTAGTATGTTATTCTTAATAGAGTGTTTTGCTTCAAAATAGATTGAATGACAGTTCGACAAGCTGTGAAAAGCCCCAAGTCAAGAGAGGTGTAGATGTTACACATACAGTATTTCTGTAATGACATGCATGCAATTCTACTGTAGCCAAGAGCCACCAGTACTCTGAGAACGGAACATTTGCCAATGATCACAACGCTACCCACACCACAACATACACCACAACACTACCCAATCATATATTTAATATACACCTTGGGTGTCCATCCATGGATGGCCTCAAGAGCACAGTGTCACGTTCCTGACCGTATTTTCCTTTGTTTAGTATGTGTTTAGTTGGTCAGGACGTGAGCTGGGTGGGCATTCTATGTTATGTGTTTCTATGTTGGGATCATTGGTAATTAGCCTGATATGGTTCTCAATCAGGGGCAGGTGTTTTACGTTTCCTCTGATTGAGAACCATATTAAGGTAGGCTGTTCACACCGTTTGTTTGTGGGTGATTGTCTTCCGTGWCAGTGTTGTTACCACACGGGACTGTTTCGTTTGTTTAGTCTGTTCCTGTTCGTGCGTTCTTCYTGTTTTTGTAAGTTCTCATGTTCAGGTCTGTCTACGTCGTTTTGTTGTTTTGTAGTTATTCAAGTGTGCTTCGTGTTCGTCTTGTTTAATAAATCTACATGTATTCTCCACAAGCTGCGTTTTGGTCCGATCCATGCTCCTCGTGCTCCCCTCAGACGAGGAGAGAACAGCCGTTACAGAATCACCCACCAACCAAGGACCCAGCGGCGTGGGAAAAGCAGCGCAGCGATCGCAGGATTTCTGGACATGGGGAGGAAATCTGGAGAAAGGGACCATGGCACAACCTGGAGAAAATCGCCGCCCTCGTGAAGAGCTGGAGGCAGCTAAAGCCGAGAGGCGCGGTATGAGAGGCAGCACGGAAGCAGGAGAAGATCTGGGCTATACAACCTGGAGGAGATCGACAGGTGGGCGATTGACCCAAGGAGGTGCCGGAGCCCGATCTCTCTCT
>NC_036839.1:6691560-6698296 GCF_002910315.2 Salvelinus sp. IW2-2015 | reverse complement strand
CCCAGCAGCAGCGATCGCAGGATTTCTGGACATGGGGAGGAAATCTGGACGGAAAGGACCATGGCACAACCTGGAGAATATCGCCGCCCTCGTGAAGAGCTGGAGGCAGCTAAAGCCGAGAGGCGCGTATGAAGCAGGCAGCACGGAAGCAGGAGAAGATCTGGCTATACAACCTGGAGGAAGATCGACAGGTGGCGATTGACCCAAGGAGTTGCCGGAGCCCGCCTGGATTCTCTGCCAGTGTGAGGAGGGATACCGGCGAATGGAGGCAGCACGACGACCGGTAGGAGCCTGTAAGTCAAGCACAAAAATGTCTTGGGGGGGGGGGGGGTCTAAAGGGTAGTGTGGCGAAGTCAGTAGGAGACCTGCCGCCAACTTCCCGATCTTACCGTGGAGAGCGAGAGTACGGGCAGACCACGTGTTATCGGTAAAGCGCACGGTGTCTCCTGTACGTGTGCATAGCCCGGTGCGGGTTATTCCACCTCCCCGCACTGGTAGGCTAATTGGGCATTGAGCCAGGTGCCATGAAGTCGGCTCAACGCGTCTGGTCTCCAGTGCGTCTCCTCGGGCCGGCATACATGCACCAGCCTTACGCATGGGTCCCGGTCGCCAAACACAGCCCAGTGCGGTTATTCCACCTCCCCGCACTGGTCGGGCTACGGGGACATACAACCAAGTAAGGTCGGGCAGGGCTCGGTCTCAAGGACCAGTATGCCTGCACGTCCGGTATATTTCCGGCGCCACCTCCCCGCCCCAGCCCAGTACCACCAGTGCCTACACCACGCACCAGGCTTCCTGTGCATCTCCAGAGCCCTGTTCCTCCTCCACGCACTTAGCCCTATGGTGCCGTGTCTCCAGCCCGTAACCACCAGTTCCGGCACACGCACCAAGCCTACAGTGCGCCTCAGCCGGCCAGAGTCTGCCGTCTGACCCAGCGGCGCCTGAACTGCCCGTCTGCCCCCCAACCCGGACTGTTGTTCTGCAAGCGCGCCTGCGCTGCCCGCTCTGTACTGAGCTTCAAAGGCCGCCCGTCTGTCCTGAGCCTTCCAAAGCCGCCCGTTCTGTCCTTGAGCCTTCAAAAGCCGCCCGTCTGTCCTGAGCCTTCAAGCCGTCCCGTCTTTCCTGAGCCTTCAGAGCCTCCGCCAGTCAGGAGCGCTGAAAGCCGTCCCGCCAACAGGAGCCGCTAAGCCGTTCCGCCAGACAGACCGCTTGAGCCTCCGCAGCAGACGCGAGCGCCGACAGCCGCTAGAGACCGTTTCCGCCAGACAGAAGCCGCTAAGAGCCTTCCGCCAGAACAGGAACCGCTAGAGCCTTCCGCAGACGGACCGCTAGAACCTTTCCGCAGACAGACCGCAGAGCCTTCCGCCCCAGACAAGCCAGAAGCCCTTCCCGCCAGCCAGAGCAGCCAGAGCCTTCCGCCAGCCATGAGCAGCCAGAGACCTTCCGCCAGCCATGAGCGCCAGAGCCTCCGCACAGCCATTGAGCAGCCAAGCCTTCCGCCAGCCATGAAGCAGCCAGAGCCTTCCGCAGCCATGAGCAGCCCAAACGCAGCCGTGAGCCAGCCGCCCCAGCCATGAGCAGCCAGAGGCCTTCCGCCAGCCCGTGAGCACCAGAGCCTTCCGCCAGCCAATGGAGCAGCCAGAGCCCTTCCGCCAGCCATGAGCAGCCAGAGCCGTCAGGCCAGCCATGAGCAGCCAGAGCCGTCAGCCAGCCATGAGCAGCCAGAGCCGTGCCCCAAGACCAAAGCCGAGCAGCCAAGCCATGGTCAGCCAGCAGGCACAGTCAAAGCAGCAGCATGAGCAGCCAGAGCCGTCAGCCAGCTGATGAGCAGCGCAGAGCCTCAGCCAGCCATGAGCAGCCATTGAAGCCGTCAGCCATCCCATGACCAACAGAAGCCGTTAGGACAGTGCCGGGAGCTGCCCTTCAGGCTCGGAGCCTGCCCTCAGTCCGGAGCTGCCCCTCATCCGCAGCTGCCCCTCAGCTCGCGTGCTGCCCCTCAGTCGTGCTGCCCCTCACTCCGGTGTTGCCCCTTAGTCCGTTACTGCCCCTTTATCCAGCTGGTTAATTTGGAGGTGGCCATTGGAGGAGCTACGGAAGCGGGGATTGGACGTATGTGGGGTGGGGGAAAACGTCCAGATGTCCAGAGCTGCCACGTGGACAGATGCCCAACCCACGGGACCTCCCCATACGGTTAGATTTTGCTGCCGGAGCCGCATCTTGGGGGAGGGGAGGTACTAGTTCACGTTCCTGACCTTATTTTCCTTTGTTTAGTATGTGTTTAGTTGTCAGACGGGAGCTGGGCATTCTAGTATGTGTTTCTATGTTGGATATCATTGGTAATTAGCCTGATATGGTTCTCAATCAGGGGCAGGTGTTTTACGTTTCCTCTGATTGAGAACCATATTAAGGTAGGCTGTTCACACCGTTTGTTTGTGGGTGATTGTCTTCCGTGACAGTGTTGTTACCACACGGGACTGTTTCGTTTGTTTAGTCTGTTCCTGTTCGTGCGTTCTTCATGTTTTTGTAAGTTCTCATGTTCAGGTCTGTCTACGTCGTTTTGTTGTTTTGTAGTTATTCAAGTGTGCTTCGTGTTCGTCTTGTTTAATAAATCTACATGTATTCTCCACAAGCTGCGTTTTGGTCCGATCCATGCTCCTCAGACGAGGAGGAGAACAGCCGTTACACACAGAACCTTGCTGATTGCAAAGTTCTGTGTATGCCTTACAAATGCCTTCAACAGTTAAAGCTGCAGAGAGAAGTAGATAAACTGAAAACATTTTTGGACCAAAGAAGACAGACAAAACGTTCCAATAAGAAACCAAAACATTCAAACCACAGCAGCCTTGTACAAAGTGCAAGTTGGGGACCATGCGTTTCTGAAGGAGGTTGAGGTCGAAGCTAAAAATGTACATTGATCAACTCCACAGGCGGATCTTGTCCATATGCCACAGTGGGGCTCTAATGTATAAACTACTCTTACCCAGTATGCCCATGACACACAAAGGGAAACATGACTCGGGCCTTCGCTGATGAAACTCAATTCTCAACATTGACAGTGAGCCAGCTCAATCTAGGAGTCCGTTTTGTCTTTCATGTGAGTGGCTGAGCACAGAAGACGTGGAGTGCTGCAGCTGTGCTATTGACAAATTGTGTCCCATTTGGTTCCTTGTTTGCTTATCAGAGCTCTAACGACAGATATGTGATGCTTCATGTGATAATCATTGTCTCGCAACTGAAGTCAAGAGTCTCAGTCCGGATGAAAATCTAGGAGACAGTTGCACTCAATGGAGCTCACATGATCTGCTATGAATGTCTACTCCTTCACAATCTTATCTCCTATGCCAAGTGATGTTCATTGTTTTCAAAGGAAAATAACACATAAAACCAGATGTCAGATTGGAGCTCCGTTAATTCCATTCTAAAACAATACCTTCTTGTTTCATTTTGGAGTATTTTGAAATCGCTATGCTGTTGTCCAAAAAATACAAATAGAGTCAATGACGTACACAAACCAGCAAATGTTTCCTAGCAGCAGTAAGCCAAATAAGGACGTAACCATTCAAAGGATGCATTCATCGGTATAAGACCATATAATGTATGAATAATGCCCAGACCACCTCCGCAGAAGCATATGCAGGACAGTACAGTGATTCTATTAATCAGGTTTGAATATCCGAATCAATTTTACCCTACCGCACATTCAATTGTGATTTGGTTTAAATTACACGGTAGGTGTTAAAGCTTTTTTCTCTCCTGCAGTGAAATGTAACTGAAGCCAATTAAACACAGCGGACTACATTACTAGTCAAATTTGTCCATGCTATCAGGGATCCTTAGGACATCCCTACCCCATTGAAGTTGAAATGTAAAATGGTTAAGTTAAGGGTTAAGMTTAGAGGTGGGTAAGGGTTGGGGATAGGGTAGGGTAGGGGGGGTTAAGGTTAGGGTTAGGGTAGAACTAGTGAAATTATGCTCAAGGGTGTGAATAGGAATTCAGCCATTTCCCTCTGAATAACAAACCTGTCTTTTATCTATTCTAGAGAAATCAAATGTAACCAAAAATTGTAATGGGAAGCCATCCACAAGATAAGCTCATTGACACACAGCTGAATGTGTCTGAGGGAAGATTGTAGTCACACTCACAGTCACACACAGTCTCTGCACTTTTGGAGATAGCCCTTCTCTGTGTGCCAAAAGAGTCTTTCACTCTCTAAATGTTTTGGAGACATAGGTGACATTAGGGCATCCAGCAGCCACTGAGCTCTAAAATTACCGGCGAGGGGCAAATTAAGAACGGAAAGGCGAGGACGAAGGACAATGCCAGTGGGCGTTTGAGTTGGATTTATAGGGCTGCTCATGCGACTGATCTCCTCTTTCGGTTCCTCAGCCCTGTCTGCTGGTCCAGGAGTTTGGCTCACATTTCCAACCTCTCTCTAAGCAATTATTTTAAAATGAACTGTAGCTTGGTAACGTGGCAACTATTCACCAAATATGTATTGCGTCTATGAATAACTTTAAGGATGTAAAGTATGACCTTATAAGTTAGAGGAGTACATATCTAAAAGTTACACTTTGTCATTGAGATTTATGTAGATAGTTGGGGGAGAAAGACAGCTCAGGTAGATCTTTTTCATTTTCCCATCTTATGTAAGTCGCTGCACAAGTGGAAGGCCACTCTCTCTTTCTGACACACACACACCCCACACACACACACACACACACACACACACACACACACACACACACACACACACACACACACAACAAACTCTGAAAAACACACAATACACACACACACACACACACACACACACACACACACACACACAACACCCACAACACCACACACACACACACACACACACACCACACCACTCTAGCCTTCTCTATGACAGTAAAGTCATGTCAATACAGTTGCCCTTTGATGATATACTGCTGGGCAACAGATCAATCCCATACTTCCCTAAACACTCACAAAACCCCTGGAAGAGCAGAAAACATGTTTTCCCAGGACTCTAAGATAGATAATGAACTAAGTACACACCGTAGCGAACAGCAGGGTAAGGAAGCTAACCTGGCACACTGGCGTGAAAGGCAAACACACTAGGCATCACACAAAGTGGGAATTGTAACGTGGCTCATATAGCGATGACCTCTACAATACATGTGAATGTCCTAAGAATATTTTGAGTACCAGCTATACTAAACTAATACTAGGCACGTCTTTAGGCATTTGCACCCATGTCACGAGTGGACACATAGTAATCATGATGGAAAAGGATATACTGTACATAGATCAGAGTCCGACAACATATTTTTAGAACAGGCACTACGACAGAAACCCATCTGAACACAAAAAATATTTTAACTATTATTACACAAGCTGTCTTTCCCTCCGTCATTTGCAACGTTGTTTCAATATTCAAATTCAATCTCCAGCCGTCCCATACTAGCAATGAATGTGTCGGGAATCGGGACGAGACAGAGAGGCAGGCAGCGTTTCTCAGCCAGTTGAAATCATGAATCAGCTGGCATCCTTTTTATGGATATATACAAAGAAACAAAGAAAAAAAGGTCAGTTTGCAGTCTTTCCAGGTACAGTTTGAAGTGATTGTGTTAGCTGTGTTGTTGGCTAGCTCCTACTCTGAATCACAGTGTCCTGCCGAGTGAGCACATTTTCTATGCCAGGCAAAATCACGCCTCATTAGCTCATTGTTAAGGATGTATCCAATTAAATGTCACTAGAAAACAGCTCAAACAAATGCAAATGCTGCTACTGTTGTTATTCTGGCTGCACTGTTTGACGTGACTGTAAATTAGCCGTAGTTGGCTAGGTAGCGAGCAAGGGTTAAGAACGTTGCCAGTCAGTATGGCAATAGAACATTTAGAACGAATGTCTGGGTCACGTCCATAGATACAGAACAATAAGACTGAATGACTGGGTGGCGTCTCTGGCAACCGAACCGAAAGAACGAAGGACCAGCCGGCTTGGGTAGCAACCCCAGAATTATGTCTGGACGAAATCTTGTGGAAGGATGAAATAATATGAATGCATTTTTCAAAATACCGTTTTTAATGAAATATGTATTATTTGAATATGTTGGTAACCCGTTGTAAAAAAGTGATAATGACCTCGAAGCAAGTGTTTGGAGGATATATTGGCATGTTTGCCAAAAACAGCCGTGCCAACATATCCTCCAAACACCGGCTTCTCAGGCATTATCACTTAAGTAGACAACTGTTACACTCGTTGATAGAAGGAGACCAAGGCGCAGCGGAGTAAGCGTACATCTTTCTTTATTAAGATGAATACCAGCAAAACAACAAAAGTATAAACGAACGTAACGTTCTGCAGGCTACCTAGTAATTGTGTAAAAACAAGATCCCACAAACTAGGGTGGAAAACAGGCTGCCTAAGTATGATTCCCAATCAGAGACAATGATAGACAGCTGCCTCTGATTGGGAACCATACCCGGGCAACAAAGAAATAGAAAACTAGAATGCCCACCCAAATCACACCCTGACCTAATCAAATAGAGAAATAAAAAGAAAAAGAGAGAGATGGAGGTTCCGGACTGTGAAACGTCACCGGTAGCTCTGGACTGGAAACTGTCGCCGGAAGCTCTGGACTGGGGACTGTCGCCGGAAGCTCTGGACTGGGGACTGTCCACCGGTAGCTCTGGACTGGGGCTGTCGCCGGAAAGCTCTAGACTGGGGACTGTCGCCGGTACCTCT
>NC_036839.1:6682749-6685416 GCF_002910315.2 Salvelinus sp. IW2-2015 | reverse complement strand
TCCTCTCTAAAGTCAGGGCGTGACAGTACCCCCCCCCCCCCAAATGGTGCAAACCTGCCGCAAAACCTGACTCTATGAGGGAGGGTCCGGGTGGGCATCTAGCCTCGGTGGCGGCTCCGGATCGGGGAGTAGACCCCGCTCCGCTTGCTGATCCCTCTGCTTCCGTGGAACCGGACCGTGGATCGTCGCCGCAGGAACCAGACTGTAGATCGTCGTCGGGGACTCCGGACCGTGGATCGTCGCCGGTGGCTCCGGACTGCCGACTGACGCCTGAGGCTCCGGACTGCCGACCGATGCCGGAGACTCCGGACTGCAGACCGTCGTTGGAGACTCCGGACTGCAGACCATCGCTGGAGACTCCGGACTGCAGACCGTCTCAGGAGGTTCCGACTGTGAAACGTCACCGGTAGCTCTGGACTGGAAACTGTCGCCGGAAGCTCTGGACTGGGGACTGTCGCCGGAAGCTCTGGACTGGGACTGTCACCGGTAGCTCTGGACTGGGGACTGTCGCCGGAAGCTCTAGACTGGGGACTGTCGCCGGTACCTCTGGACTGGGGACTGTTGCCGGAAGCTCTGGACTGAGGAGGCACACTGGAGGCCTGATGCGTGGGACCGGTACAGGTGGCACCGGGCTGATGATACGCACCTCAGGGCGAGTGCGGGGAGGAGGCACAGGACGTACTGGACTGTGGAGGCCACTGGAGACACAGTACGTATGGCCGGCGCAGGATATACTGGGCCGTGGACGCGCACTGGAGGTCTGGAGCGTAGAGCTGGCACAACGCGTCCTGGCTGGATGCTCACTTTAGCCCGGCAAGTGCCGGGATTGAATCTTCTCTCTTGGTCTCTGGACTGGGGACTGTTGCCGGAAGCTCTGGACTGAGGAGGCACACTGGAGGCCTGATGCGTGGGACCGGTACAGGTGGCACCGGGCTGATGATACGCACCTCAGGGCGAGTGCGGGGAGGAGGCACAGGACGTACTGGACTGTGGAGGCGCACTGGAGACACAGTACGTATGGCCGGCGCAGGATATACTGGGCCGTGGACGCGCACTGGAGGTCTGGAGCGTAGAGCTGGCACAACGCGTCCTGGCTGGATGCTCACTTTAGCCCGGCAAGTGCGGGATGCTGGCACAGGACGAACTGGGCTGTGAAGGCGCACTGGCGACACAGTGCGTAGAGCCAGCGCAGGATATACTGGACCGTGGAGACGCACTGGAGGTCTGGAGCGTAGAGCTGGCACAACGCGTCCTGGCTGGATGCTCACTTTAGCCCGGCAAGTGCGAGGCGCTGGCACAGGACGCACTGGGCTGTGAAGGCGCACTGGTGACACAGTGCGTAGAGCAGGTGCAGGATATCCTGGACCGAGGAGGCGTACTGGAGACCAGGAGCGCTGAGCCGGCACAACCCGTCCTGGCTGGGTGCTCACTTTCGCATGGCAAGTGCGAGGAGCTGGCACAGAACGTACCGAGCTGTGGATGCACACTGGAGACACATTGTGTATCTCCGCAAAACATGGTGCCTGACTGGTGCCACGCTCCTCACGGCGACTGTCTTGCTCCAGACACCAAACCATCCACTCTACCTCATCACTCCCCTCAACCATCTCACAATACTCCTCGCTCAGTCTATCCCAATACTCCTCTTCGCTCTCAAACTCGCCCCTCGGCTTCGCCGACCAACCCGTGTGCCTCCACCTCAAAAAAAATTAGGGGGCTGCCTCTTGGGCTTCCTTCGTGGTTGTGAACTTCGGAGTCGCCGTTGGTCCTCCTTCGCTGCCTCCGCCTGCTTCCATGGCAGGGTCTTGTCCCCTGCCATAACCTCCTCCCATGTCCATGATGTCCTCCAGTCATTTTTCTCCCGGGCCCAGGATCCCTGCTCTTCCTGGCCACGCTGCTTGGTCCGTTTGTGGTAAGCGTAAATCTTTCTTTATTAAGATGAACACCAGCAAAACAACAAAAGAATAAACTAACGTAACGTTCTGCAGGCTACCTAGTAACTGTGCAAAAACAAGATCCCACAAACTAGGGTGGAAAACAGGCTGCCTAAGTATGATTCTCAATCAGAGACAACGACAGACAGCTGCCTCTGATTGGGAACCATACCCGGCCAACAAAGAAATAGAAAACTAGATTGCCCACCCAAATCACACCCTGACCTAACCAAATAGAGAAATAAAAAGGCTCTCTAAGGTCAGGGCGTGACAGTACCCCCCCCCCCCCAAAGGTGCAAACGCTGGCCGCAAAACCTGACTCTATGAGGGAGGGTCCGGGTGGGCATCTAGCCTCGGTGGCGGCTCCGGATCGGGGAGTAGACCCCGCTCCGCTTGCTGATCCCTCTGCTTCCGTGGAACCGGACCGTGGATCGTCGCCGCAGGAACCAGACTGTAGATCGTCGTCGGGGACTCCGGACCGTGGATCGTCGCCGGTGGCTCCGGACTGCCGACTGACGCCTGAGGCTCCGGACTGCCGACCGATGCCGGAGACTCCGGACTGCAGACCGTCGTTGGAGACTCCGGACTGCAGACCATCGCTGGAGACTCCGGACTGCAGACCGTCTCAGGAGGTTCCGGACTGTGAAACGTCACCGGTAGCTCTGGACTGGAAACTGTCGCCGGAAGCTCTGGACTGGGGACTGTCGCCGGAAGCTCTGGACTGGGGACTGTC
>NC_036839.1:6548842-6682730 GCF_002910315.2 Salvelinus sp. IW2-2015 | reverse complement strand
AGTCGCCGTTGGTCCTCCTTCGCTGCCTCCGCCTGCTTCCATGGCAGGGTCTTGTCCCCTGCCATAACCTCCTCCCATGTCCATGATGTCCTCCAGTCATTTTTCTCCCGGGCCCAGGATCCCTGCTCTTCCTGGCCACGCTGCTTGGTCCGTTTGTGGTAAGCGTAAATCTTTCTTTATTAAGATGAACACCAGCAAAACAACAAAAGAATAAACTAACGTAACGTTCTGCAGGCTACCTAGTAACTGTGCAAAAACAAGATCCCACAAACTAGGGTGGAAAACAGGCTGCCTAAGTATGATTCTCAATCAGAGACAACGACAGACAGCTGCCTCTGATTGGGAACCATACCCGGCCAACAAAGAAATAGAAAACTAGATTGCCCACCCAAATCACACCCTGACCTAACCAAATAGAGAAATAAAAAGGCTCTCTAAGGTCAGGGCGTGACAACAACAGGGCTGGGGTCAATTCCATTTCAATTCCAGTCAATTCAGAAAGTAAATCAAACTCCAAATCTAATTCCAAATGTTCCTTGTTGAAAAACATGAAAGATAATTTCTGTGTTCCTGAATTGACTGGAATTTAAATGGATTTGACCCATCCCTGGTAGACAAACCTGTCCATGCCAACACACATAAAACAAACACATACATATTGACCCACTGAATACTACCTAAAAACAAAGGCCCAATCCCCCAAAAAAAGGAAAAGTATGTTTCCACACCGTATTTTACGGTATACAAAACTGTTACTGTTATTGATTTACACTACCAATAATGCTACTGTAGTCATTTTACGGTAACATACTCCTACTGCAAAGCCTTATTTGCATATTTCCCAAAATGCCTTGCCTTTGGAATTAATTTTTGAGTTACCACTCATTATTGTATTTGTTAGCAGCAGAGACATGGTTGTTGCATTCATCCATGTTCAGTCTTGTGGCCTTCACCAAGTGAGATCCTAAGTGAATATGTTCTCATTAAAATGTAATTATTTAATGCATAAGGCCTCATTAATGTTTTACACTGTACCCAAACCAGCCACGCCTGTGCACCATCATGCGCAAATTGATTTTGTCCCCCCACACCAAACGCGATCACGACACACAGGTTGAAATATCAAAACAAACTCTGAATCAATTATATTAATTTAGGGACAGGTCGAAAAGCATTGAAAATGTATGTCAATTTAGCTAGGTAGCTAGCAGTTGCTAGCTAAGTTGTCCTATTTAGCTAGTTTGCTGTTGCTAGCTAATTTGTCCTGGGATATAAACGTTGAGTTGTTATTTTACCTATAATGGACAAGGTCCTCTACTCCGACTACTAATCCACACATAAAACGGTCAACCAAATCGTTTTTAGTTATCTCTCCTCCTTCCAGGCCTTTTCATCTTTGGACTTTAAATGGATAATGGCATCTAACTTTCATAGTTACCATGACGACCGACCAAATTCTTCTTTCAATCACCCAAGTGGGTTTAACCAATGAGGAGATAGCACGTGGGTATCTGCTTCTATAAACCAATGAGAAGATGGGAGAGGCAGGACTTGCACCGCGTTCAGCGTCACAAATAGAACTGACTTCTATTTTAGCGCTTGGCAATGCAGACGCTCGTTGGCGCGTGCGAGCAGTGTGGTTGCAATAAGTGAATAACGTGTGTTTAAATTTATTTTGTAACGCTCGCGCAGGCGAAGCGAGAGGTGTGGTCAGCATGTTACAATCCACATAAAGCATGCAATATGATAATGATTACCGTAGTTTTACAGTAACTTACAGGTAACTGGCTCACACTAAGTTACTGTAAACAAAACAGTTTTATGGTAACAATGCCGGTAATCCGGTAATCCATTGACGGTACCATTACTGGTACTGTAATCTATTGTATGGGGTGGGGAGGGAAGGGGGAGAGTGGTTTAAACTCAGGCTAAGTGATGTTGCAATTCACCTTTTTTCCATAGGGGCCCTGTGTTTTACATGAAGCTCCTATTATGTGTGTGCTTGGTTTACCTTTATCAATGGAAAGTGTTTTATTTTTATGATGTACCTTTCTGATTGTAGACCTTTTATATAATATAAAACTGCACGCCATAAGCAAAGCAATGCATGTAAAATAGCAATAATATGTTACTGTTGATTATACCGTTTTTTTTCCAGTGTGGGCAATACCACGATAACGGAAATACACTAAGACTCAGATGTTTCACTTTAAAATATATGACGAACAAAAAAAATGTCAGAGTTTAACAAACCATACAACTCTATGCACAAAGACTACTTTAAAACATGTACACAGAACATTTCACAAAAACACATTTACTGGAAGAACTCTGCAGATGCGAAGTTTAGTAACAGAATTAAGGTAGAATCTCCTTCTGTGCCTCCCGATTGGCGCAGTGGTCTAAGGCACTGCATCGCAGTGCTAGAAGTATCACTATAGATCTGAGTTTGAGCCTGGGCTGTGTTGCAACCCGGAGATCCATGAGGCGGCGCACAATTGGCCCAGCATCGTCTGGGTTAGGGGAGGGTTTGGCCGGCCAGGATGTCCTTGACCCATCGCACTCTAGCGACTCCTGTGGCGGGCCGGGCACATGCATGCTGACACGGTCGCCAGTTGGACAGTGTTTTCTTCTACATATTGGTGCGGCTGGCTTCCGGATTAAGCGAGCAGTGTGTCAAGAAGCAGTGCAGCTTGGCAAGGTTATATTTCGGTGGATGCATGGCTCTCGACCTTCGCCTCTCCCGAGTCTGTATGGGAGTTGCAGAGATGGGTCAAGAGTCTAACTACCAATTGGATATCATGAAATTGGGGTGAAAAAGCGGTACAGAAAAAATATAGAGACTACCGGTCAAAAGTTTTAGAACACCTACTCATTCAAGGGTTTTTCTTTATTTTGATTATTTTCTACATGGTAGAATAATAGTGAAGACATCAAAACTATGAAGTAACACATATGGAATCATATAGTAACCCAAAAACTTTTAAACAAATCAAATAGCCACCCTTTGCCAGGTTGACAGCTTTGTACACTCTTGGCATTTTACTTTTACTTATGATGCTTAGGTATATTTGAGCAATTACATTTACTTTTGAAACTTAAGTATATTTAAAGTAAATCTAATGTATACTAATAGTTTTGGAATTTATCAAATTAAGTTTAATCTAAACTATTTTTTTATGGATATAATACAGTATTTGTGTTTGTGAAACATTAAAAGTGAAGTATATTATACATGAAAATAACTAAAGTTGGAAATACTAAAAAAGCTGATACAAATAGCCGATGCAAATAAATAGCTGATGCAATTAGCCTCATTTTCTTAAGTAGAACTAGCTAAATATTTTTTCTAGTGCTCCCCTCTCCTCTGGTTATCCTATTCGTTCTCCTACTCTTCTCCTTTCCACTTCAGACAGTGACAGACTCCTTGTCCGTTAGTGTGAGGTACAAGGGCAGAACAGGGGATCGTGGCGTGTGAAAGCCCTTCTCTTACTCACAATGGTGAGGCATTGATTTCTCTGCGTGCCTTTGTCCACAGTGTAGTGGATGTCTGAGCAGGTTGTAACACAACACACCCACTGACTGCAATGAGAGGTCCTTGAGACGAGTTCACACCAAAGTCAGTCTCAAGGTCAACCTGCGTGTCTATGGTTGCATTGACAAAGCTATGAGTCATAAAGATGCCAATTATCTCAGTATCTTTTTAGTGACTCCTTGGCTGTGGAGTTTCACTGTCTTTGTTTCATAAGGGCTCTCCACATGGAAAATACATTATCGTATTGTCCGAAGCCAGCTCTCACTTTCAAATATATAAATTCCAGTAATTTTGTAGTAAACTTAAGAATTCATTTTAACGTTACAGGTTGCTTGACTATTTTCTTTCATAATATGCTTACCTAACCGTGATGACTTGAATGTCACTGAAAGAGCAAATAAAATATGCAAAAGTTTACACAGATGTATATGATTCTCAAGACGCATCAAGAAGTCATGTTTCACTTGGCTTCATGTAAAAATGTTTTTTTTAAAGACGATCCATCCCCCTGCAACTGATATATAATAAAGAACAAAAAGGGAAAGTTGAAAACAACATTAGGAAACAATGGTACTTTCTTGATAATGAAAACAAAGCTGTGAAAACCATTGCATTTAAGTTATAGTTAAGCTACGTCTCTAACAGTGAAATGGAACTAGATAATAATGAAATATCCAAAAGTTTTTCTTCTCTATTTGTATATCTCTCAATGCACTCAATAAATGTTGTGGATGGTTGATCTGCTAGGGCTATCAGAGAGTCAGGTGCAGTTATTGCCTCACAAAATCTCTGAAAAAAAATGGCCTTTGTAGCATTGCGTATCACTACAATTCTGTGACACATTGTAATGGAAACTGTAATTTATACTGTAATTTTAGGTATTACCAACAGTAAAAATCTCTGAAACATTTTACTACAGCATACTGTAAATGATGGTACATTGTGGGGAAATTGCTGTAATTGAAAAGGTACTGTAATTCCACCCCACAGAATACAGTACCGTACCGTATCTTTAGTGCGCCAACAACCTTTTCACCACTAGTGGATGCATGGTATTGTTGTTTCTGGCTCATTAACCTATTTTGAGGTGTGCCTTGTTATTTTTTTTGCACCCGGGAGTGAGATTGCTGTACCAATTTAATTCCTACGTGGTTATTAATTTAAAATAAGGGACAGATTGAAGTGGCAGCAAGTCTTAAACCGTTGAAGTGGCCCAAGCCTTAAACGGTTGAGTATTTTGCCATGTCCTTTTGGTCTGTTTTGCCCTGTAGTCGCTGCCAGTTTGTAACCTTTTGTTAAGGCCTCTAGAGTTGCAAGTGATATAAAACACCAACTATTCATTAATATGCTATAATGTGTAAACACTTCACCTAGCAGCCAACCTACTTGCACCAATCCCTTGTAATTACCTTAAAATCAAGTAAAATACAACCCCTCCACTCAATGAATTTGATGAATTCATCCATTAATTCATTAAATCTAATTACGGTAGCATTTCTACTTTTTTACAGTATAATACAGTACATTTTACGGTATTGTATTGTGTGTCATTACACAGTACTTGCTTTGATACCGTATTTATATTACAGTAGGTGTACTGTAATATGAAATATTGCATTTTACTTGCCATGAGCTGCCAGGAAATTCCTGTCGAATTCATGGCAACCCCTTTACAGTGTAAGCCTACACTGTAAATTATACGGTAATTTGAGATATTATCACGAGTAAAAAACCTCTGAAATGTTTTACTGCAGCATACTGTAAATTATGCTGCATTGTTGAGCTGCCTGTGAATTGCTGTCAAATTCATGGTAACCCCTTTACAGTGTACTGCATGTTTGTCATGCAATGAATTAGTCATACCTCAGTTCAAGTAGTATCTATTTACTTTTAAATATGTGATGCACTTCATTGAGCATGCCTGGTACAATTGAACCAATTAAAAGTGAGAAAAAAAAGTGCCACCTCTGCCCATCTGTCACTCCAGACAGGCCCATTCAAATCCCATAAATATCAAATACTACTTGAACCCAAGTCTGGAAATGCAATGGTACCCCTAACACAACATCATTCAATCAAAGCAGGAGTTTTCAGGGTTTGGGAAAAACAGCATTTCAGAGATACAATTAAAGATGTTGGTATCTTTTACAGTGTGGTTGACTTTCCGTTCAGACTGAAATTCATTGAGGGGAGAGGTTGGTATTTCACAGTATTTTATTGTAATTACAACAACATAAAAGATACCTCAGCACAATAGGAATATTTGCCCAGAGTCTTAGATGTCTAGTAGTAGGACTATATATGGGTTCTGCCCGTGGTGTTGAACCCCGCAAGACCCCAACACAAGGGACACCGGAAATGTGGCACATAAAATTGACATGGTGGTGGCCACAGATGTTGGGCATAATATACAGTAAGATACCCCCCACGTCAAAACAGATAGATAGCAATGGTCTGGAAGATCCCTTTGCCGGGTGCAACACGTAGGGGTATTTAAACATTTAGGGAGGCAAAATCAATTATTAGCGCCCAGAGTTGACGTAACTAGAAGTACCGACCTAGTTGTCAAGTTAATGCTCCACCAATTCTTCCATTCAGAGATATCACACCTTGAAATTCTTAACTAGAAACATAGCAAATTCCGGAAAAAAAGCATTGCAGATGCGGACTGGTACACAGGGCTATTTGTACTGCATGAACACACTGACAAGAAAGCCCTGCCTCTCGGATAATTGTGGTTGACGTGCCCAAAATACAGAAAACAGTTACTGAGGTGAGCTGCTGCACGTCTTGTGCGGTGTGTATGTGTGTGTGTGAGTTGCTCGGTAGACTCTTCTCAGAGTGATTCTCCAAGGCTGTTCTCTGTCAAGATGTTGTGTTGCGGACAGCTGTTAGGAGGCAAAGGTTGAATTACAATCTCCCGTGAGCCGCCGAGCACGCACGCCGTGCGGTCACCCCCTCCTACGCGAGCACTCATTATTCTCGGGCTTGACAACTGACGAGGTCTTCTTACAGAGTCACTAATTGATAAGTCAAGAATCTTGTCTTGCGATATTCACGCACAATAGGGAGCGCGTGGACAGAAAGCAATCACTGATAGGGTAAATAAGACACAGGCTCTCTAAGAGCAGACAGTGAAGACGCAACATATCCAATGAAAGACACATCACTGCACTTCCTTGCTGTAGACTAGGACATATGTTCCTGAATATGAAATTTTCAAAAAT
Source organism: Salvelinus sp. IW2-2015 (assembly GCF_002910315.2). Classification (NCBI taxonomy): domain Eukaryota; kingdom Metazoa; phylum Chordata; class Actinopteri; order Salmoniformes; family Salmonidae; genus Salvelinus; species Salvelinus sp. IW2-2015. Next base: position 6,675,968 of record NC_036839.1, on the reverse strand, counting down.
ATAGAAAGTAGGGATATTCAGGTGTTATATGACCCCTATTTCTAACACACTGCCACACACAACAACCGGCATTCATTTGCGGCCATCCAATTTTAGAATTCTAGCCTAACTGACCTTGTAGTCTAGAATGCACAAACTAGATGGATAATGTATTATCAAAGAATAGAAATTAGCTCATTAACTCTTCAATGGCCTAACCACAGATCATTGCAAATAGATAGACCGGCAAGCCCACCTCCTCGTCATCCTTCGGCGGTTGCTTCTGTCTCTGATTCGGCTGCGGCTCCTTCGTGGCTGTCATTGTAAACTCCTTGTAATAGAACTTGGAGTCAACTCGCTGAGAACCCACTGCCCCGTGGATTAGTCAAAAACGCGATCGCGGTGTCCTAGTACTGCCTGGTAAGTTTAGGCGCCGGTTTATCAATTGCAGAATCTTAATTAAGCAGGAGGCATGCAGCAATGTGGTCCGTCACGAATGAATTCTGCGAAGTCTTAGAACGTCTGACAAGACCCCTTCTAATGCTGGTTGTCTCTCCTTATTATGTGAAATAGAGAGGGCAAAAATATTCAGTCGTCAGAATAATAATAATAAATACACAGAAACATATCAAGTAGACCGGCTGCCTATAGCCCTCTATCTTTCTGCAAGCGACAAACGAGGGGATCTTGACTACTCGCTCCTTGTCTGTCTGTGTGATCCATGGTGATGGTGTGGTTGGGGAACTGGGAGGGGGAGGAGGGGAAGGGGCATCGGAGTGGTCTGATGCGTTCCCACGGCAAAATGGGTGGGGGTGTGATTACGTGTTTGACATAATATACACTTAATGAAGACCCAACAGAGCTCAAATGGGCATGTTATTTCCACATCTTTTAGTTGTACTATTTCAGAATATAGCCATTACAAGTCCTACTAGTTTGCCCATTATGCGTGAAGGCTACAGTTGATGGTAGTAGTGGTAGGCTGCAGTGTAATGTCGGCCTATAGCTTTTGGTTGGTTAATATGTATCAGTTTGAATCATAAATCATGTTCAGCAACTGAGCTTTGTGCGTGCTGTCCATGGTGCTGAAGACCTGAACCGTGACCCGCATTTATCTCCATTGAGTGCAAACGCGCTGTCACGCACAACGACCACATCCTGCTTTTACGATACCAGCATACCACCCCGTCAAAAAAGGAATGATCACTGACGTAATCTGAGTTCATTTATTTTTGGTCGAATATGTTTTAAGGGAAGCGGCTCTTGGTTAGTGTGGAGCTTAAAATTGTTTGATCGTTTTCTTGTCCATTTTTTTTGTTGATTGGCCTGTGCATTTGTACAATCGGCTATGCCAATCTGAAGACAGCTACATCAAACTCACTGTAGCGTTTGAGAGAAACATTTTTGACAAGGTTATAGGCTGGTTGGGAAATTACAAGAAGCCCCACACAATTAAAACCTTTGTCAACATGAGCCAGCCACCTCTGAAATAAAGAATAGATAGTGTTTAATCACTTAAATCAGTGCCTCCATACTCTATCTACCGCGCTCGAGCCAGGCTTCGATCAAGAAGCTTTATACCTGCAATTGACGTTGCAAACAAATATATACAGTGCACTGCAACATTATTCAGACGCTTGGATTTCTTCACATTTTATTGTGTTACAAAGTGGGATTAAAATGGATTTCATTAAACATTTTTGCTAACAATCTACACAACATACTCTGTAATAAAGAGTAATACAAATGTAATAACTAAAATATAGTCTTGCATAAGTATTCAGCTCCCTGAGTCAGTACATGTTAGAAACACCTTTGGCATTGATTACAGCTGTGAGTCTTCTTGGGTGAGTTTCTAAGTGCTTTGTACACCTGAATAGTGAAACATTTTCCCATTATTCTTTTCAAAGTTCTTCAAGCTCTGTCAAGATGTTGGTGATCATGGCTATACAGCAATTTTCTAAAATTCCCATAGATTTTCAAGCAGATTTAAGTGAAAACTGTAACTTGGCAACTCAGGAACATTCACTGTCTTCTTGGTAAGCATCTCCAGTTTAGATTTGAGCTTTTGTTGTAGGTCATTGTCTTGCTTATTAAAGGTGAATTCCTCTCCCAGTCTGTGGTGTAAAGCAGACTGAAGCAGGTTTTACACTGGGATTTTGCCAGTATTTAGCTCCATCCCGTTTATTTTTATCCTGAAAAACTCCCCAGTATTTGCTGATGACAAGCATACCCATACCATGATGCAGCCACCACCATGCATGAAAATAAGGAGGCAGATGTGTTGTGTTGGATTTGCCCCAAACATAAGGCTTTGCATTAAGGTCACAAAGTGTATTCCTTAACAATTGTTTTGCAGTATTACTTTAGTGCTTTGTTGCATACAAGATGCATGTTTTGGAATATTTTTAGTCTGTATATTTGTATTCTTCTTTTAACTCTGTCACTTAGGTCATTATTGTGAGTCACTACAATGTTATTGATCCATCCTCAGTTTTCTCCTGTCACAGCAATTGAACTCTGTAGCTGTTTTAAAATCACCAATGTCCTCATGGTAACATCACTGAGCAGTTTAATTCCTGTCCTGCAGCTCAGTTTAGAAGGACAACTGTATATTTGATGTGTCTGGGTGGGTTAATACATAATCCACAGCATAATTATTAACTTGACCATGATTGACCTCTACGGGATCCCTCCCTCCCTTCAGGACGATTGTGCTACTGTAGGCTAATGTGATTAGCATGAGGTTGTAAGTAACAAACAAAATTCCCAGGACGTAGACATATCGGATATGGGCAGAGAGCTAAAATTCTTGTTAATCTAATTGCACTGTCCAATTTACAGTAGATATTACTGTGAAAGAATACCATGCTATTGTTTGAGGAGAGTGCACAATTATGAACTTGAACATGTATTTGGGAAGTCTTGATACAACATTTTGAACAGATATGCAATGGTTCATTGGATCAGTCTAAAACTTTGCACATACACTGCCGCCAAAATCGAAATTGTGCCTGGGCTGGAATAATACATTATGGCCTTTCTCTTACATTTCAAATATGATGGTACAACAACAAAACAAGCGCATGTTTTTGCTTTTAGTTCCAATGTGTTATATTCTCCTACATTATTTTCATATTATTCTCCACAAGGTGTTTCCTTTCAAATGGTATCAAGAATATGCATATCCTTGCTTCACGTCCTGAGCTACAGGCAGTTAGATTTGGGTATGTCATTTTTGGTGAAAATTGAAAAAAAGGGTTGGATCCTTAAGAGTTTTTAAAGAGATATTCAGTGTTTGATTTGTTATTGTTACCGATCTACCAATCGTTGCCCTTCTTTATGAGTCTTTTGAAAAGCTCCTTGGTCTTTGTAGTTGAATATGTACTTGAAATTCAATACTTGACTGAGGGACCTTACAGATGTTGTATGTATGGAGGACAGAAGAAGGGTTAATTATTAAAAAACCATGTCAACCCCTATTATTTCACACAGAGGGAGTCCATGTCATTTATTATGTGATTTGTTAAGACTAATTGTACTACTGAACTAATTTAGGCTTGCATAAACAAAGGGTCTGAATGCTTTTGCAACAAAAATATTTTATTTATGATTTATTTTATTTTATTTTGTGTACATTGTTGACAAAAAAATACAATTAAATCCATTTTAATCCCAGCTTGTAACACACTAAAATGTGAAGAAATCCAAAGGGTCTTGTAACGAGTGCGCTGAGAGTCGGGAAGCAAGTTCAGGGAGTGAGTGTTTTAATAAAATAAAAAAACAATGAACACGAAACACAAGCAGCGCACCGACATGAAAACAGAGTCAATAACACCTGAGGAAAGAACCAATGGGAGTGACAGATATAGGGAAGATAATCAAGGAGGTGATGGAGTCCAGGTGAGTGTCATGAGGCACAGGTGCGCGAGACGATGGTGACAGGTGTGCGCAATAATCAGCAGCCTGATGACCTAGAGGCCGGAGAGGGAGTATACATGACAGGTCTGAATACTTTTGCAAGGCTTATACTGTACTTTTCTTTTATTCCAGCTCTCTGACAATATGAGTGGGAAAACAGTCAGAGCATAATGGAAATATGTGGAAGAAATTTCCGAATGATCAGACTTGGGTTCAAATACATGTGTATTTGAGGATCTACTATTTCAAATACTTTTTCGAGGGTATTTGAGTATTTTCAAAACAAGTACTTTTTGTGTATTTCGTTATTTGTAAAAAACAAAAAAAAATAGTCAGTTGCAGTGTGTTCAAACACCTATTCAAATACTATGCTATACAACAAATACCTGGGTTAAATGCATGAGAGTATATTTGAGTCAGAAAATATTGGAAAATACTCAAATACACTAAGTGTCTGTCACGCCCTGTCCTTAGAGATCCTTTTTATGTCTCTATTTTGGTTTGGTCAGGGCGTGAGTTGGGGTGGGCATTCTATGTTGTGCGTTCTATGTTTTCTGTTTTGTATGAGTACCTGACAGAACTGTTGCATTTTGTTCCACTTTTGTTTTGTTTCAGTGTTCAGGTGATAATAAACATCATGAACACGTACCACGCTGTGCTTTGGTCTACTCCTTCTTCCTCAGACGAACATCGTTACAGAACTACCCACCACCCAAAGACCAAAGCAGACGTGGTGTAATGGACCCTGGACATGGGAGAAATCCCTGGACGGCAAGGGACCCTGGCACAGACGGGAGAGCAAAAGAGAGCTTGAGCAGCTAAGGCGGAGCGGCGCACCGCTACGAGAGTTGGCTCGAGACACTGAGCCAACCTCTCGTTTGCCGTGCGAAGAGATATGACCGGCAGGCACCTGTTTATCGGTGACGCGCAAGTGTCCCCAGTGCCAGCACTCATAGCCCGTTGCGCTACATCGCAGCTCTCGCATTGGCCGGCTAGAGTGTGGGCATCGAGCCAGGAAGATTGGTGCCGGGCTCAGCGCATCTCCTCCAGTGCGTCTCCTCGCCCGGTTATCCTGCCACAGACCCTACGCACGGGTCCCCGGTTCGCCAGCACAGCCAAATGCGGCCTGTTCCAGCTCCCCGCACTTGCGGCTACCAGGGGTATCCAGCCAGGACGAAGATGCTAGCTCTGCGCTCGAGACCGCCAGTCCCTCCACGCCCAGTGTATCCGTGCCTCGCCAAGTAAGAGGCCTCCTGCAGTCTCCCCAGCCTGGTGAGTCCTGGGCCTGTGCTAAGCCCTAACCCTCCTGCATGTCTCCCAGCCTGTGAGTCCTGTGCCTTCTCCCAGAGCCAGGCCTCCTGTGTGTGCTCTCCACTCAGTGATGACATGCCGAAGCACTCCAGTGATGATCAGCAAGAAGCCCCTCCAGTGATGATCCATGGCACGAAGCGTCCAGTGATATCCATGGCATGAAGTCTCCAGTGATGATCCATGGCAAGAAAGCCTCCACGATGATTCATGGTAAGAAGCTCTCAGCATGATCCATGGCACGAAGCCTCCAGTGATGATCCATGCACGAAGCCTCCAGTGATGATCCATGGCAAGAAGCTTCAAGTGGTGATCCAGGGCACGAAACTCCAGTGGTGATCCATGCACGAAGTCTCCAGTGATGATCCATGGCAGAACCTCCAGTGATGATCCATGGCAAGAAGCCTCCAGGGTGAGACATGGCACGAAGCCCCCAGAGACGGCCCTCCTGTCCGGAGCTGCCAGAGTCTCCCTCCTGTCCGCGAGCTGCCAGAGTCTCCCTCCTGTCCGGACTGCCAGAGTCTCCCTCCTGTCCGGAGCGCCCAGAGTCCCCTCCTGTCCGGAGCTGCCAGAGTTCGCCCTCCTTCCGAGATGCCAGAGATCCCCTCCTGTCCGAGCTGCCAGAGTCGCCCTCCTGTCCGGAATCTGCCAGAGTCGCCCTCCTGTCCGGAGGCTTGCCCAGATCGCCCTCCTGGTCCGGATCTGCCAGAGTCGCCCTCCTGTCCGGAGCTGCCTGAGTCGCCCTCCTGTCCGGGGCCCGCTGCGAGGGTCTTTTCTACATTGTAGAATAATATTGAAGACGAATAACACATAGTAACCAAAGAAGTGTTCAACAAATCAAAGTATATTTGAGATTCTTCAAAGTAGCCACCCTTTGCCTTGATGACAGCTTTGCACTGCTGCTATAAACAATGTCTCATTTGAACATATGTTAGCTATCAGGGATTTTATAATCCCTACCTGGTCTCAGTTATAATGTAGCCTAATTCGTCAATACCTCTTTTTTGAAGGTGTATTGTCAAGCCCTATTTTCAACCTTATGCATAGTGTTTTATGAATTCTTGTTAAGGTCTGGATGAGGTAAAGTTAGAGGTACAATAGTCTTGAATACTCTACTTACCAGAACCATAATTCCTCCAACAACAAATGTAGTTTTTGAACATGGCCATAAAATGAGCAGAGTTAATGACCTGAATAACCGGGAAATTACAATGACAAGATACTGTAATGGATGCTGTCATGTGATAAATGAGACATGCCATTCCATCAGTTGCTGTGATAGATATGACATGTAATACACATAGTATCATCATGTAAGCCTAGGCCCATTGTATGCTTTATCCCACAGTCCAAGTGTCACCAATTCATAAATCTCTTGATGTGTGGTATCAGAGTCGTGCCATGTCATTTCAGCAAGCCATGACACCCATCATCTCAGATTCTTCTGAAAATGTTTTTCTAGTTAGAAACAGGTAAGTTTGGCATTCCTGAAACATTATTTTTCTGAAATATCATTTTATCTTGGATAAATTAATTGAACCCAAATTGGCCATTTTAATTTATAGGATTCAGATAATATAAATTAAACATAGTACCTACTGTAACATCCGATTTGGACCAAACTTCTTCCTACCAATGAGTAAGACATGAGGAATAACACCTCCCACACTCCATGCCAATCCCACCCCAAAAACACAGTATATAGTATCAGTTCTCTATGTTTGACAAGTCGTATGAATCTGTGGCTTGGAGTATTGTTTCTCCATACTTTCTAATGTATTCCCTGTGAATATGGTCATGATTTTTTTTTCCCTTGTTGAGAGAAATTATTAATTCAAGACTCTTGCATTATTTACCATAGAGTAATGTGAAAGTCAATAGTGGTGTGTGGGTAAAATCACTGGGGAAGCCAAGGTAGGAAAAAATCTGCATAATTGAATTGTTTGCTTAATAACCTGTTAGTTCATATGCCTTGAATAAATTCAATCACACCTTTGTTTCATCACAAAACCCGGAGAGCTACCTCCGGTGAAGTCCTCAAAGCATATTGCATGTAACAAACAGTTACAAGCCCTACAGCACGTTCAAGCCAGTTATTGTTTCCGACTTTTCCGGACTACTAAACAACTATTGATTTAGAACCACGGAGAGCACCATTTCAACTTCAACATTTCAACATCATCAAATCACCTATGCTTAGTCTAATACAGTGGCAAATAAACAATACTAAAAACAATTTAGTCCAATCAACTTAAACTAAATATGATGTGTCTGTCCATGGTTCTGATTTGTGTGTGTTCGTGCAAGTAGAAAAAAACATGTTGGCTCACCCTACCGGTAGAGAAACGGCAATGCCATCCTCCTCTCTTTCATGTTGACGAAACGGACTATGACTCTGTCATACAGTACACACTTTAATCTTTTGTTGTCCTAGGCTACCTGGCTAAAATGCCTTCTCACTAACCTAACTTCCTTTTTATGGGGAGCGTTAGCTCGTTAACATTAGCCTTCTACATCTAGCTACATATTGAACTTCCATCCTCTCAGTCCAGGGGCACAACAATGTATGAATTTCTGGTTGGATCATAATCGCCATCATAATCATTGGCCAGTACGGAGAATGAAGTAAAACCACAAGTCCAAATCCTTATCTCCATCCATGGCTAATTTAGGAAAGGGATAATTTTAGCTAGCTAGCCACAGGAGGACAACAACACCGCGAGATGCAACAATTCAAGTTGTTTCTGTGAATGAGGTATTTCTCTCGATGTGATTGGAGGGAGTGAAGCCAAATCCAAAATGTCTTCCCTTGACACTTTTTTTGTTGTTGCGCCAGGACCATTCACCGTTGAGCTCACTCAGTTTAGCTCAACGCTGTTTGGCTATTACTGGTGAAAGTACCAGGTTTTGACCACTGTTCCTGCTGTCACACTTTTTTATCAATTTTGCTGGTCTCTTGTGTTCATTAAATATATCACGACATTTTCTTTGGAACTTTGGGTAGAAAACCAAAAGATTTGGGTCAGTATGAAAATAAATTGTGGTCATCTTCAGAATTCAAGCCAGTCCTACAGGAAAGCAAATCAGTTTGTCCTTCTTTTACTCTTAATCTGTGTACAGGAAACAGTGGCTTTATGAGTTGTTTTTTCCCTTCAAAAAAGGTATGGATTAGTTACTGTTAGACCATTCCTGGTGAACAAGCAAACCATTAGGCTACAGCCATTCTAATAGTCTTCAATGGTAAAAGTCCCAAACACACATTTTATAGTGTTTTGCAATTGTAATGATATTGGGTTGGGTTTAATTGTAAATGTCACTCATCACAACACATACAGAGCTGTGTCATAATAAGAGAGCCATGCAATTAATTATTTTATTTGGGTTGTCACAACGTTTTAGTACCAAGCCCATTTCTCCATAAAAGTTTTGGGCTTGTAGGAAAAGTCTTCATATAGGAATTGCATTCATGTGGTATTAGAGAGTGCCCACTTGTTGCACTATTCATGGAGAGTTGGGTTGAAGTATTAGGTTGCTAAGAGAAGGACAAACTGATTTGCTTTCATGCAAGACTGGCTTGAATTGTGAGGATGACCACACAATGTATTTCATAATGAGCCGAATCTATTGGTTTTCCACCCAAAGTTGCAAAGGAAGTGTTGCAATCTATTTAATAAACACAAGAGAACAGCTAAATGGATAAAAGAGTGTGGCAAAATCTAGCAGCATCTAGTGGTCAAAACCTGGTACTTCCACACTAACTTATGGTAAATAATGCAAGCAACTTCCATTTCTCTGAACAAGGGAAACAACCCATCACCAGATCCACAGGGAGTACATTGCAGAGTATGGAGAAGCAATACACCAAGCCGCATAAACATATGTAGCAGACCAAGAGAGTTATTTACCGTCTATTTACCACCACAAACCAATGCTGGCACTAAGATCGCACTCAACAAGCTGTATTCCGCCATAAGCAAACAAGAAAATGCTCATCCAGAAGCTGCGCGCCTAGTGGCCGGGGACTTTAATGCATGCAAACTTAAATCCATTTTACCTAATTTCTACCAGCATGTCACGTGCAACCAGAGGAAAAAAACCTCTAGACCTCCTTTACTCCACACATAGAGACGTATACAAAGCTCTGACTCGCCCTCCATTTGGCAAAGCTGACCATAATTCTATCCTGATTCCTGCTTACAAGCAAAAACTAAAGCAGGATGTACCAGTGACTCGCTCAATGCGGAAGTGGTTAAATGATGCAGATGCTATGCTATTGGACTGTTTTGCTAGCACAGACTGGAAAATGTTTCGGGATTCCTACAATGGCATTGAGGAGTATACCACCTCAGTCACCGGCTTCATCAATAAGTGCAACGACAACGTCGTCCCCACAGTGATGGTACGTACATATCCCAACTAGAAGCCATGGATTATAGGCAACATTCGCACCGAGCTAAAGGCTAGAGCTGACGCTTCAAGGAGTGGGACACTAATCCGGACCCCTTTAAGAAATCCCGCTATGCCCTCAACCGAACCATCAAAGAGGCTAAAAGTCAATACAGGACTAAGATTGCATCCTACTACACTGGCTCCAACACTCGTCGGACTTTGTAGTCCGCAAACTATTACGGACTACAAAGGGAAACCCAGCCGCAAGCTGCCCAGTGACGCGAGCCTACCAGAAGGGCAAAATGCCTTTTATGCTCGCTTGGTGGCAAGCAACACTGAAGCACGCATGAGAGCACTAGCTATTCCGGATGACTGTGTGATCACACTCTCCGTAGCGGCCACGAGTCCAGACGGATTACCAGGACATGTACTCAGAGCAGGCAAGTGCCTTCACTGACATTTTCAACCTGTCCCTGACCGAGTCTGTAATACCTACACTTTTCAAGCAGACTACCATAGCCCCTGTGCCCAAGAAAGCAAAGGTAACCTGCCTAAATAACTACCACCCTGTAGTACTCACGTCGGTAGCCATGAAGTGCTTTGAAACGCTGGTCATGGCTCACATCAACACCATCATCCCGGAAACGCTAGATCCACTCCAATTCACATACCCTAGACCCACTCCAGCACTCCACACTGCCCTTCCCCACCTGGACAAAAGGAACACCTATGTGAGAATGCTGTTCATTGACTTACAGCTCAGCGTTCAACAACATAGTGCCCACAAAGCTTATCGCTTAGCTAAGGGACCTGGGACTAAACACCTCAATCTGCAACTAGATCCTGACTGGACTTCCTGATAGGCCGCCCCCAGGTGGCAAGGGTGGGCAACAACACATCTGACACGCTGATCCTCAACACGGGGGCCCGTCAGGGGCGCGTGCTTAGTCCCCTACTGTACTCCCTGTTCACCCAAGACTGTGTGGCCAAACATGATTCCAACACCATCATTAAGTTTGCTGACGACACAACGGTGGTAGGCCTGATCACCGACAACGATGAGACAGCCTATAGGGAGGAGGTCAGAGACCTGGCAGTGTGCTGCCAGGATAAGAACCTCTCCCTCAACGTGAGCAAGACAAAAGAGATGATCGTGGACTACAGGAAGAGGAGGGCCGAACATGCCACATTCACATAGACGGGGCTGTAGTGGAGAGGTTCCTTGGTGTCTACATCCCCAACAAACTATCAAAAATACCAAGAAATTTGTGAAGAGGTCACGACAATGTCTTTTCCCCCTCGGGAGACTGAAAAGATTTGGCATGGGTCCCCAGATCCTCAAAAAGTTCTATAGCTGCACCATGGAGAGCATCCTGACCAGTTGGATCACCACCTGGTATGGCAACTGCTCAGCATCCGACCGTAAGGCGCTACAGAGGGTAGTGCATATGGCCCAGTGTCTCACTGGGGCCAACCTTCCTGCCATCCAGGACCTATATACTAGGCGGTGTCAGAGGAAGGCCCTAAAAATTGTCAAAGACTCCAGGCACCCAAGTAATAGAATGTTCTCTCTGCTACTACACAGCAGCGGTACCGTGGCTCCAAGTCTAGGTTAAAAATGCTCCTTAACAGATTCTACCCCCAAGCCATAAGACTGCTGAACAATTAATCAAATGGCCACCTGGAATTTCATTCCTTCTTAATGCGTTTGATCCAATCAGTTGTGTTGTGACAAGTTAGGGGTGGTATACAGAAGATAGCCCTATTTGGTTTAAGACCAAGTCCAAATTATGGCAAGAACAGCTCAAATAAGCAACGAGAAACAACTGTTGATCATTACTTTAAGACAAAGGTCAGTCAATCTGGAAAATGTCAAGAAATGTCTAGTTTCTCCAAGTGCAGTTGCATCAAGCGCTATGATGAAATTGGCTCTCATGAGGAGCACCATAGGAAAGGAAGACCCAGAGTTACCTCTGCTGCAGAAGATAAGATCATTAGAGTTACCAGCCTCAGAAATTTCAGCCCAAATAAATGCTTCACAGAGTTCAAATAACATACAAATCTCAAAATCAACTGTTCAGAGGAGACGAATAAGTGAATAAGGCCTTCATAGTGATGCAAAGAAACTACTACAAAATGACACTAATAAGAAGATGACACTTGCTTGGGCCAAGATACACAAGCAATGGACATTAGACCGGTGGAAATCTGTCCTTTGATCTGATGAGTCCAAATTTTTGATTTTTGGTTCCAACTGCGAACGGGTGATCCCTGCATGTGTAGTTCCCACCGTGAAGCATGTAGGAAGAGGTGTGATGGTGTTGGGGTGCCTTGCTGGTGACACTGTCAGTCATTTATTTAGAATTCAAGGCACAATTAACCAGCATGTCTTACACAGGATTATGCAGCATCTCAACATCCACTGTTCAGAGGAGACTGCGTGAATCAGTCCTTCATGGTCGTTTTGCTGCAAAGAAACCACTACTAAAAGACACCAATAAGAAGATGACACTTGCTTGGGCCAAGAAACACGAGCAATGGACATTAGACCGGTGGAAATCTGTCCTTTGGTCTGATGACTCCAAATTTGAGATGTATTTGTCTCATACGCCGAATAGAACAGGTGAAGACCTTACTGTGAAATGCAAAGCCCTTAACCAACAATGCAGTTCAGGGAATATGGTTTGAGCTTAGTGGGGCAATCATTTGTTTTTAAACAGGACAATGACCCAACACACCTCCAGGCTGTGTAAGGGCTATTTGACCAAGAAGGAGAGTTATGGAGTGCTGCATCAGATGACCTAGCCTCCACAGTCACCCGACCTCAACCAAATTGAGATGGTTTGCGAAGAGTTGGACCGCAGAGTCTAAGAAATGCAGCCAAGAAGTGCTCAGCATATGTGGGAACTCCTTCAAGACTGTTGGAAAAGCTTTCCCCATGAAGCTGGTTGACAGTAAAAAATAATGAAAAACCCTTGAATGAGTAGGTGTGTCCTAACTTTAGACTGGGACTGTATATTTACACTACCGTTCAAAAGTTTTGGGTCACTTAGAAATGTCCTTGTTTTTGAAAGAAAAGCATTTTTTTGTCCATTTAAAATAACATCAAATTGATCAGAAATACAATGTAGACATTGTTAATGTTGTAAATGACTATTGTTGCTGGAAATGGCAGATCTTTTTATGGATTATCTACTTAGGCGTACATAGGCCCATTATCAGCAACCATCACTCCTGTGTTCCAATGGCACGTTGTGTTAGCTAATCCAAGTTTATCATTTTAAAAGGTTAAATGATCATTAGAAAACCCTTTTGCAATTTTGTTAGCAAATCTGAAAACTGTTGTTGTAACAGATTTCCTCTTCGTCTGAGGAAGAGTAGCAAGGATCGGACCAATGTGCAGCGTGGTAAGTGTCCATAATAGATTTTTAATAAATCAAAATGAACACAGAACAAAAATAACAAAACACGAACAAAACAACCGAAACAGTCCCGTATGGTGCAAACACTGAAACAGGAAACAACCACCCACAAAACAGAATAGAAAACAGGCTACCTAAATATGGCTCCCAATCAGAGACAACGACTGATACCTGCCTCTGATTGAGAACCATACTAGGCCAAACACATAGAAATATAACAACAGAACAAAACATAGAAAAACAACATTGAATGCCCACCCCAACTCACGCCCTGACCAACTAAAATAAAGACATAAAAAAGGAACTAAGGTCAGAACGTGACAGTTGTCTGATTAAAAAAGCTAAAAAACTGGCCTTCTTTAGACTAGTTGTCTATCTGGAGCATCAGCATTTGTGGGTTCGATTACAGGCTCCAAATTACCAGATCAAATAACTTTCTTCTGAAACTCATCAGTCTATTCTTGTTCTGAGAAATGAAGGCTATTCTATTCAGAGAAATTGTTAGGAAACTGAAGATCGCGTACACCGCTGTGTACTACTCCCTTCACAGAACAGAGCAAACTGTCTCTACCCAGAATAGAAAGAGGAGTGGGAGGCCCCGGAGCACAACTGACCAAGAGGACAAGTACATTAGAGTGTCTAGTTTGAGAAACAGACACCTCACAAGTCCTCAACTGACAGCTTTCATTAAATAGTAACCGCAAAACACCAGTCTCAACGTCAACAGTGAAGAGGCGACTCTGGGATGCTGGCTTCCTAGGCAGAGTTGCAAAGAAAAAGCCATATCTCAGACTGGCGAATAAAAAGAAAAGATTAAGATTGGCAAACGAATACAGACACTGGACAGAGGAACTCTGCCTAGAAGGCCAGCATCCCGGAGTCGCCCTTCACTGTTGACGTTGAGACTGGTGTTTTACAGGTGCTATTTAATGAAGCTGCCAGTTGAGGATCCTGGCAGGCGTCTGCACTTGACCCGCTCTACTTACCGTATACAAAATGTCAGAAACATGGACTTACTTTAGAACTTTAGAACAACCACACTTGTGCTTAAAATATATTTATGAAGAAAAACACTAAAGGAGGTGAGTCGTGAAGGTTGAAAATGAATCTAGGCTTTGTTTTGACAAGATATAGAAGAAGAGCGAGAGGGGAAGTACTGTTTTGTTCTGTGTGCTGTGCTGTGCATTCTGGTAGCGTCTCTAGTATTAGCATAAATCCTACTTAACCTTTGCATGTGCGCCACTCGTCGTCTAGTGGAATGAATCCTGCATAAAAATGAGAGCAAAACCCGCATTAGCCGTATCAGTGTTGCCTATAATATAGCATGCTCTTTACTGTGTGAGAAAACAGCGATGATATAACATTGAAGTAATATGTGGGCAGCTTTAACAGACTACAAAGGTTACTACTAGATCTATGGCCTTTGGATATCATTCCTTCTTGGATTCACATTGGACAGGTTGACAACACGATTGTCTGTTTGTTAGCCAATCACATAGTTTTCTAGTGCTGGACAATGGAAACTATGCATTGGGATTGTTGTAAAACAACAGTTTTACCCGTTTTCCTCACCATTGAGCCAAACCGAGCTGAGTCAAGCCAAGCTGAACTGGTTATGCATGTCGAAATAAAATATATTTGAGTCAGCACAGTACAGTTCTGGTAGGCCATGATACAACCAAACGTGTTGTTTTGCATTGAAACATGTTGATACAGTTTGGCTGTTGATCATGACCAGTGGCGATTCTTGGTGGGGCAAACCCAAAACATTTTGGGTGGATGCATGCCAGCAAAGCCCCTACACAATACAACACAACACTAAACAATACATGAATTGAACTATAATGGTGACAAACGGTGCCCACAAATTGTTAGGGGCTACAAAAAGCTGTCCCAACAGCAGAGAACACCAACAGCAGTCCCAACACCTTACCACTGCTACACCTGGCTAACAGCGGAGCCTTGTCTGGCAGCGAAACAGTTCATTCATAAAGGGGGCATATAAGCAGACCATGAAAGCTCTTACAATATTCAATGACTACATTTCTCTAAAACAGGTTATAGACTACATGTGCACAACCAAGACAGAACAGTAGGCGGAATTAAGAGGGGAAATAGACCAATTTATTACGGTGCGGTACATGGGCTACTAACAGCTTACTACACAACATATTACTTTCTTAGCTGCAGTATACATATCTCCCTGGCATATTACCTCATTTATGCAGCAGCATACAATACATTTTTGGACTCACATTGTGCTCACTTGAACAGGAAGGTGGCGCAGCGGTCCTTCGTAGGCAAATTTTGTCATCAAACTTTGTCATCAAAGTCTGGCATTCCCTGGATTGATGGTGCTTTCAAGACAACTGGGAACTCGGGAAAACTCGAGCTCCGACTGGCGAAATACGTTTTGAACGGTCATCCAACTCGGAACTGTAAGTCGGGAACTCGGGCCTCTTCCTAGAGCTACGACCTGAAGATCACTGACGTCATCATGATTGGACCTTGTTTTTTTCCGAGTACCCAGTTGTCCTGAACTCACTGAAGTCAGATTTCCCAGTACCGAGTTAACAGTTGTTTGAGCGCGGCAGAAACCATGCTGGATTGACAGCATGGCCAATGTTTAATGTTCATAATTTTAAGTTTGGAAAAGAGACCCTTAAACCCGGACTTGGACCACACACCCACTCCACTGAATAGCAGGCTAGTGATTGCTTTGCAATGCTTGCAGTTAGCCACTGATGCCTTCCAAACCACTCATTGTTGGAATTTGCGATTTCCATTTTGTAATGTTTATGTCCAATGGCCGATGAGCACCGATATGGTAGCACCACAGGGGTTTGAATTTTTGAAGTCTACCCTTAGATTTGGCAGTGACGTAGTGTCCCCATGAGTGACAGAACACTGAGCCAATCAACTAGAGCCAATCAACGGCGCAACTAGAGAAAATGAACAATGCCTATGCTTTTCCGCTGGCTGCCCCACCACCACAGAAAGCACTGAGCTAGGCTGAAACACCTGCATTTTGAAGCTAGCCTACTCAAAAAGCAAAAAAGAGACCATGTTTGTATGGAGGCTTTATTAACTCAATTAATATTATATATTTTTTTACATTGTTTGCAAACTGATATGTGGCACATATTACTGCCAAAATAACTTGCAAAACAGGCAACCCCCCAAAAAATGTGGGGCTCAAAACATTTTCCGTGACATAGACTGACCAGGTGAATTCAGGTGAAAGCCATGATCCCTTATTGATGTTACTTCGTAAATCCACTTCAATCAGTGTAAATGAAGGGGAGGAGAAGAAGGATTTTAAGAAGGATTTTTAAGCCTTGAGAAAATTGAGATATGGATTGTGTATGTGTGCCATTCAGAGGATGAATGTGCAAGACTAAAGATGTAAGTGCCTTTGAACGGGGTATGGTAGTAAGTGCCAGGCGCACCGGTTTGTGTCAAGAACTGAAACGCTGCTGAGATTTTCACACTAAACAGTTTCCCGTGTGTATCAAGAATAGTCCACCACCCAAAGGACATCCAGCCAACTTGACACAACTGTGAGAAGCATTGGCGTCAACATGGGCCGGCATCCCTGTGGAATGCTTTCGACACCTTGTTGAATCCGTGCCCCGACAAATTGAGGCTGTTCTCAGGACAAAAAGGTGGAACGCAACTCAATATTAGGAAGGTGTTCTTAATATTTTGTACACTCAGTGTATGCAATGACTTGTTTTTAACTCGCCTCCCTCTCACTGCTGTACTTCAAACACCATGTTATCCAGCTGTATAGGAAGAATATGTCACTGGGACTAGGAACGTTGAATTACAGCATCGAGATCAAAGTCATTCCTGCAGGCGGGGAGAGTAATCAAGTGTGTTTCAGGTTATTGCTTTGCTAAAGCTGGAGGGAGTTTTCACAATATGACAAAGGAGAAATAGGCAAAACAGAAGCTTGAATTGAAGTGTTAGTAAAGTACAGCAGTATATGGATTTCTACAGTTGAAAGTATTTTTTATTCACTTTCAACTGTAGAAAATCTGTAGAAATCCATATACTGCTGTACTTTGGTAAAACTTCAGTTCAAGGTTCTGTTTTGCCTCTTGGGAAATATGGTTGTACTGGAAAATCCCCTTGTAGACTTGAGGAGGGTCAACTTCACATGTAAAAGACCAGCCCAGTTGAACTCACCGCTTTGGATTTGTTGCAATAACAAATACCAAAAAGTTCTTCTTTCTATTAGGCCTCAAAACATTCACATTTACACTCATGAACAGTGAGGTTTAGTTTGTGAGATTGCTTGTTCATATGTTCTCTGCAGTGCCAGACAACATCTCGTGTACAGTGTTTTAAGATAAGGGGCTACTTCCTACTTAGTTATCAAAAACAAAATGCATATCTGCCCAGACTGCCACTGTTGGATCTTTCCAATGTATGTCTTCCCATGAGTCATACCAACATTGGGGACAGCCAATAGTGACACTTTTTGAAGATATACATTTTGTTGTTGTTGTCCGTAAGCAGGAAGTCGCCCAGCTGTGTATGATGATGTCATAGCTTTAAGCCAATACCTTTAAAGTCGCATCCATGTATTACCGTTATTATTAATAAAAAGTCCTGTAATGAAGTCTCTTAACTGGACAAGAAATGCTGTGTTGTTATTGTCTGAAGCTTATGTTCTTATCTACTTAGATTTTTTAGTTTTTACTTATTGTCAAGAGCTTTGAACTGGTGAGTTTGATGGAAGGGTTTGTGCCTGAGTTGTGACTTCACAGAGACACAGCAGGCCATGATATCTGATTAATCTGCACTTCATCCAAGGAGAGACGTTTTCCCACAACAACATATCACGTCGAGGCCCTATCTGATTTAACTTTTGAACAGCTAGGATTATGTATTCAAAGAAGGCACGCTCTATGAATGATATAAACACCTTTTCACTTAAAACTTTACGTTTTAATTTAAATACTTTGATTAAAAAACTGTAATGAAGTGGCAATTTGTATGACTAGTATGATTCTGTATGTAGCCTAAAGTTTTTTGACAGTACCATTTATAAATGCTGCAGGAGGTTTTTTATTTCAATGGGAAATGCAATTGCAGCATATGTTTCCATTCATTTATATCTGTCACGCTAATGTTTATATCTCCACATGTCTTTTTGCACATTCCACCACAGTGGCATGACATTCATCTAAAGACAACGTGGAGCAACATAATTTCCTGTTGCAGGGTACATTTGCATATCAACACCAATTTGAGAAGCCTGCTGTCACGAAGTTTGACATCAAAATGGTTATTTTGCTCTGCAATTTGCGTTTTTCAAAGGTTTCGCTCTGGGCACAGAAACATCAGACGCATCAATTGACCAGCAGTAGTCCTTTCATCGGACTGCTGAGTGAATATGCAGATAATTTCTCCCAACTTTTTGATACAGAGATTAATAATACTGATGTCCGTGTACTGAAAGCAGGCGTAACCTTGAAGTTTGGAGACTGGAGAAGGCAATTGAGGAAATTTCTATTTACCATGTTGATATATGCCTTTGTTAACCACCTGGTGGAATATCACACACACACACACATGAAAGGATGTGACATTATTGGTGTGACGCACACAAATATGTATGGTTATATTTTTGACATTTTATTTAGTTTGTTATTTTATGGAGCCATCCCATTTTCTAGGCCTTCCGGGTATTTGTATTGAAAGTAATGCATATGGTTACCACCGCAAGGGGGAGCTGTGACATCAATGGGGAGCGTTAGTGTGATTGTGAGGTCTTGGATGTTCCTTCTACAATCTAGGAAATGCCTGATACTGCACACTACTAGCCTTTCTCAGTCTGATCATTCTACACTGTTAATTCAGGTATGTAATGTGCAAAAGTACAATATGACTCACAAAATATTGAGATAACATGGTGAACTACATAGTCCATTAGTTGGGTGATGTTTGAAGATAATTGAAGGGAGTTTTAACCAAGTGAAAAACTGGTTGGTATTTTCTCCATTATAAATGGTTTACATGTAAGCAAAGGGAACCAGATGGCGTGCCATCGTTTTGTACTTTTTCAGCAATGTTTTAAGATGATATTGTAAGGAGGTAAATCATTGATATAATGATTTGAGCGTGCAGAATAGATTTGTAGTTGTAAACACATTCTCAAATGTGTAACTGATGAGTTGTGAACATGAACAAAAACGAAATTGTATTTGTAATCACATTCAAAGTTAATATTTGCAAGCAACAATTGCATCTGTACCCCTGCACATGTCAATTTCGCTCGCTCAGACTTTTGGCAGTACTTTTAGCGCGCTACAATGACATACAATGTGTAGTTGTGCAGACAACGATTTGCAAGCAAGGAGAGCAAGAGAGTGAGCACGAGCTCTGGCAGATGGGGTCCGTTTCTTCTAATCAATTAGATGAGGTTTCATAGACCAGCATACTCTACACTGGTTGATTGGTGACAGCTCACATGGGTATTAAAACAGTTGTAGTACTTCAAATAGCCATGTCTCAAAGTTACTTGGAGCACATAAAAGTCTCATAATGTGTTAGCATACATCAGGGATCAAGTAGATTCAGCCATGGGTCGTTTATTTCTTGAGCGGATGGTGCGTTATCAGGTTATCACTGAGACTGGTTGTGCAATGTCCACCAATAAAGCCCAGCTGTCAGCTGTCATGGCGGGTACGTTTAAATGTCTTTATTTTATGGCTAGGTAGCAATCTTTTTTTCTTTGTAATACATTTTTGGAAGTTATTGTCCAATTCATTGTTAAGAGTTTGTAACTCTATCATTGAAGTCTTAATACTAGCTAACAAAATCTATTAGGTAAAGCTAGCTAGCTAGTAGGCTAACATCAGCTTGATTCTGTATGGAGCAATAACTAGCTAGCTAGCATAGTCATTAGAAAATGAATCTTTCACCCGCTAAGGACACAGCAAAGTTACATTTCTAAGATAGTTGCTGGGATGGTGTAAATAAACTAGGCTGCATTACACACTGCAATGGCTATTCCAACCCTGAGCCCCGGCCTGCTCTGCTGATCAAAAACGTATTTGTGTGTTACCAAACAAATGGCTGTGCTGTGTAGGCCTATGTGTAGGCCTCTCATTTGTTGACTTCTGTAACCGTAAAAGCCTTGGTTTCATGCATGTTAACATTAGAAGACTCCTCCCTAAGATTGTTTTATTCACTGCTTTAGCACACTCTGCCAACCCGGATGTCCTAGCCGTGTCTGAATCCTGGCTTAGGAAGGCCACCAAAAACCCTGAAATTGCCATCCCTAACTATAACATTTTCCGACAAGATAGAACTGCCGAAGGGGGCGGAGTTGCAATCTACTGCAGAGATAGCCTGCAGAGTTCTGTCTTACTATCCAGGTCTGTGCCCAAACAATTTGACCTTCTACGTTTAAAAATCTACCTTTCCAGAAACAAGTCTCTCACCCTTGCCGCTTGCTATAGACCACCTTCTGCCCCCAGCTGTGCCCTGGACACCATATGTGAATTGATTGCCCCCATCTATCTTCAGAGCTCGTGCTGTTAGGTGACCTAAACTGGGACATGCTTAACACCCCGGCCAGCCTACAATATAAGCTTGAAGCCCTCAATCTCACACAAATTATCAATGAACCTACACGGTACAACCCCAAATCCGTAAACACGGGCACCCTCAAAGGTATCATCCTAACCAACCTGCCCTCCAAATACATCTCTGCTGTCTTCAACCAGGATCTCAGTGATCACTGCCTCATTGTCTGCGTCCATAATGGGTCTGTGGTCAAACGACCACCCCTCATCACTGTCAAACACTCCCTAAAACACTTCAGCTTGCAGGCCTTTCTAATCAACCTGGCCCTGGTATCCTGGAAGGATATTGACCTCATTCCGTCAGTAGAGGATGCCTGGTTATTCTTTAAAAGGGCTTTCCTCACCATCTTAAATAAGCATGCCCCATTCAAAATATGTTTAACCAGGAACAGATATAGCCCTTGGTTCACTCCAGACCTGACTGCCCTTGTCCAGCACAAAAACATCCTGTGGCGTACTGCATTAGTATTGAATAGTCCCCGCGATATGCAACTTTTCAGTGAAGTTAGGAACCAATATACACAGGCAGTTTCCTAAGAAAAGGCTAGCTTTTTCAAACAGAAATTTGCATCCTGTAGCACAAACTCCAAAAAGTTCTGGGACACTGTAAAGTCCATGGAGAGTAAAAGCACCTCTTCCCAGCTGCCCACTGCACTGAGGCTAGGAAACACTGTCACCACCGATAAATCTGCGATAATTGAGAATTTCAACAAGCATTTTTCTACGGCTGGCCATGCTTTCCACCTGGCTACTCCTACCCAGGTCAACAGCACTGCATCACCCACAGCAACTTGCCCAAGCCTCCCCCATTTCTCCTTCACCCAAATCCAGATAGCTGATGTTCTGAAAGAGCTGCAAAATCTGGACCCCTAAAAATCAGCAGGGCTAGACATTCTGGACCCTCTCTTTCTAAAATGATCCGCCAAAATTGTTGCTATTACTAGCCTGTTCAACTTCTCTTTCATAGCGTCTGAGATCCCCAAAGATTGGAAAGCTGCCGCGGTCATCCCCCTCTTCCAAGGGGGAGACACTCTAGACCCAAACTGCTACAGACCTATATCTATCCTACCCTGCCTTTCTAAGGTCTTCCAAAGCCAAGTTAACGAACAGATCACCGACCATTTCGAATCCCACCGTAACGTCTCCGCTATGTAATCTGGTTTCCGAACTTGTCACGGGTGCACCTCAGTCACGCTCAAGGTCCTAAACAATATCATAACCACCATCGATAAGAGACAATACTGTGCAGCTGTATTCATCGACCTTGCCAAGGCTTTCGACTCTGTCAATCACCACATTCTTATCGGCAGACTCAACAGCCTTGGTTTCTCAAATGACTGCCTCGCCTGGTTCACCAACTACTTCAGAGTTCAGTTTGTCAAATCGGAGGGCCTGTTGTCCGGATCTCTGGCAGTCTCTATGAGGGTGCCACAGGATTCAATTCTCGGGCCGACTCTTTTCTCCTTATACAACAATGATGTCGCCCTTGCAGCTTGTGATTCTCTGATCCACCTCTACGCAGACGACACCATTCTGTATACTTCTGTCCCTTCTTTGGACAGTGTGTTAACTAACCTCCAGACAAGCTTCAATGCCATACAACTCTCCTTCAGTGGCCTCCAACTGCTCTTAAATGCAAGTAAAACGAAATGCATGCTCTTCAACCTATCGCTGCCCGCACCTGCCCGCCCTTCCAGCATCACTACTCTGGACGGTTCTGACTTAGAATATGTGGACAACTACAAATACCTAGGTGTTTGGTTAGACTGTAAACTCTCCGTCCAGACTCACATTAAGCATCTCCAATCCAAAATTCTATCTAGAATTGGCTTCCTATTTCGCAACAAAGCATCCTTCACTCATGCTGCCAAACATACCCTCGTAAAACTGACTATCCTGCCGATCCTTGACTTCGGCAATGTCATTTACAAAATAGCCTCCAACACTCTACTCAGCAAATTGGATGCAGTCTATCACAGTGCCATCCGTTTTGTCACCAAAGTCCCAGGTACTACCCACCACTGCGACCTGTATGCTCTCGTTGGCTGGCCCTCGCTTCATATTCGTCGCCAAACCCACTGGCTCCAGGTCATCTATAAGTCTTTGCTAGGTAAAGCCCCACCTTATCTCAGCTCACTGGTCACCATAGCAGAACCCACCCGTAGCACGTGCTCCAGCAGGTATATTTCACTGGTCACCCCCAAAGCCAAATCCTCCTTTGGCCGCCTTTCCTTCCAGTTCTCTGCTGCCAATGACTGGAACGAATTGTAAAAATCAGTGAAGCTGGAGACTCATATCTCCCTCACTAACTTTAAGCACCAGCTGTCAGAGCAGCTCACATATCACTGCACCTGTACATAGCCCATCTGTAAATAGCCCATCCAACTACCTCATCCCCATACTGTTATTTATTTTTTATTTTTTCCTCCTTTGCACCCCATTATCTTGACTTGCACATTCATCTTCTGCACATCTATCACTCCAGTGTTTAATTGCTAAATGTTTATTATTTTGCCAATATGGCATATTTATTGCCTTTACCTCCCTTATCCTACCTCATTTGCACACACTGTATATATACTTTTTCTATTGTGTTATTGACTGTATGTTTGTTTATTCCGTGTGTAACTCTGTGTTGTTGTTTGTGTCGCACTGCTTTGCTTTATCTTGGCCAGGTCGCAGTTGAAAATGAGAACTTGTTCTATTAAATAAAGGTGAAAAAAATGAAAACATTTGTGGCAGTTCAGGAGGAGAGTCAAAGGCTTCTTCCAAATTAGTTTTTTGATTAGGCCTAGACCAAAAAAATCCCTATCTTGAGCGCGGACAAGCCTATAGCCTACGTTCTGTTCAGTATGAGCAGGACCAGAGGTAAACTTTGACAGCTTGCTAAGTTGCTACTACTATAAATGATTTTTTTTTAAACAATATTTTTGTTTCCCATGATGTAGTCCTATTTATCATAGTTATTGACTACACAATAAGCCAGATACTTGTAACTTACATTCAGGTGCTGAAACTTGAAGCAGCAGCCACATCACAATCAATCGGAAATGGACAGCTCATAGTGCTGAAGGTGAGCAAATTAGACTAGGCATATTTCAATCATCTTCATTTTAATTAGACTTTACAAACAGGAAGAGGGCTTTGTGTTGGAGCCTATTTCTTCCTAATTAAGAAATATGAGGTAAGGCTACCTGTTTGACAGACGAAATTAGGCTATAGGCTGCAGGCTCCATAGATTTGTTGCTCAATTCCTCCACCCACCATTCACTCTTTAAATAGCCTACCTCCATGTTAGTGAAGGGCTGTTAGGTTAAAACCAAGACTCGAATTGAGGGGGAATATAGTGTTATTGTTATTCTTAAAGTGTTACTTTTATTATAACTTTTTATTTTAGTCTACTTGGTAAATATTTTCTTCTTCTTGAACTGCACTGTTGGTTAAGGGCTTGTAAGTAAGCATTTCACAGTAAAGTCTACACTTGCTGTATTCGGCGCATGTGACAAATACAATTTGATTTGATTGAATGAAAGGGTATGCCATATGACTACTTTTTATTACAGAAAATTGAAAAAAGCTTAAGATTTTGAAGAAAATAAAATTCATCTGATTATATAAAGTGATCTATAACAGAGCTTGGGTCTGCAATGCTTTATGCGATTAACAAGCTGTAAAAGAACAGAGAAAGACATGACTCCAATGCATATGGGGGTATACGTGTTTAGTTTCTTTGACATTCAGAGTCTGAGATACAACCTTCTATAGCCGGGTAGACAGAAAATGTACTTTGCTTGGGAAGTAATCTAATTCTGTCACTGTCATTTGACTAAGCTATTCCCTTTCTGTACAATAGAAGATGTTTAAACCCAGACAGCTTTTAAGGAAACAGTTGCGACCTTCTCTCGTTGGTTTAAGCCATGGAAGAAGAGTAGCCAGCAGTTTAAGCTTACATCTTTTTACGCCGCTAAGCCTACTCTGTCTGCAGCGGAAAGGTAGGTCTACTCTGTCTGGGGCGGAAAGGTAGGCCTAACCTTTGAAAGTACCATGCTCAGATTGCTAATGACGTCTCAGATTTAATTATTTGCAAACATAGACAGTTTCATTTCAAACAAGACACACTGATTTTGCATTGGAGAAATACAGTATGATAAGATGAACACATAGGCTTATGTCTCTGTCCATTCTTAGCCTGTAATTTTGGTAATTTGTGTGGTATTTAAAAAAATTCTGCTAACATGTAAAATGACGTAGAATCGCATGTTTATTAAAAGGCAATTTTTCTCGGACCTGCAAATACGATGATAGATTCATGCAATGCTTTTACTCTAAAGGAGATCTTTCCACCACTTCTCTTGTCCACAGTTGTCTATGAAGCCACAGCCTTCTGGCCCGCAGCCTTGTTGCCATGTAATGCTTACAGGACCAAGAACTGTTTCTAAAACTGGATCAGCGGGGTGGAGAAGTGTTTCGTATCTTCACCACCTGGGGGCGGCCCGTCAGAAAGTCCAGGACCCAGATGCACAAGGCGGGGTCGAAACCATGGGTCTCAAGCTTAATGTCGAGTTTGGTGTTAAAAGCTGAGCTGTAGTCAATGAACAGCATTCTTACATAGGTATTCCTCTTGTCCAAATGGGATAGGGCAGWCTGCAGTGTGATGGCGATTGCATCGTCTGTGGACCTATTGGGGCGGTAAGTAAATTGGAGTGGGTCTAGGGTGTCAGGTAGGGCGGAGGTGATATGATCCTTGACTAGTCACTCAAAGCACATCATGATGACAGAAGTGAGTGCTACGGGGCAATAGTAATTTAGTTCAGTTTCTAAAAATGCATATCTAAGGCTCTGGTCCAAGAAGTGAGGGTAAACGGTAGACATGTTCTCTGCTATCCACTTTATGTTTTCATTATTATTTTGGGTAAAGGCGAGGTTTTTTAGCATTCATGGAGGGTATAGGTAATATATTTTGCTGAATGGAGGAACTATCCATTTTAATTTCAGAGGTCAAATTTTCTTCATGTAACCCTTATTATTAATATCGTTCACTCCCTAAGACCTAGCAACTGAAATAAATCCCATTATTTATTGATCACCTAGTGGAGTTTTAGTAGAAGCAGGACTGAAGGTAGAAATTATTTATTTATTTTTGACATTGGCTGCATTCTGAGAATCTGTACTGCCCATTGAGTAATGTAAAACCCTATTTAAACCATCTACAATTGTCTGTCTCCACTCCCCGGGCTGCAATCCACTCCCAGTTAGACGTGGGGTCCGTTCAGGCCTCTGTCAGCTCCACCATACCCCGGGGGACGTGAAGGACATCCAGAACTCCCTAAAGTCAGCAGCGACTGGATGCAAAGCATCAACACCATTGAGAACCTGAAGGATGTAAAATATGCTGGGAGCTAGCCTCAGTCAGCTAGCCTTAGTCATTGAGAACTTGAAGAATATATTTTCAGGTATGTCCAGCTGCACCATTACATGCCACTTCATTGGGAATTATTATTGTTGTCTTGCATTGCATTTGATGTGACACTATACAGTTACAATGTAATAAGATTTCTCCTTCCTTCCTGTGCAGTGCCTGAGATGGTGGCAGACACTCCGTTAATGATAGAGCAAGCTGAGATGCTCGAGGGTCACCACAAGCTGGTGAACCTGGAGTGCTCATGTACGATCAGCACTGCATGGGCAGAAATAAACACGGACATCATGAACCTCACTCGAAACTACTTTGGTAAGGTGCAGGACCTGTCGGACGACCTGGCCAAGCAACTGTGGATAGTGTTACAGCGCACCCTGGGCAAGGCTGAAGGCCACAGTGAGCAGTGACACTGGTGCAATGCTTCCCAACACATTACAACACCTTGACAGGTTCTTCAAGCTCTACCACAACACTGTGTCCATGAGGGTGCAGGAACTGGCTCCAGAGGACCTGGCGGCCAACAAGATTGGGTAGTCAATGAATACTTACAGAAATAGTCAGTACTACCCTCTCTGTAACTCATGTAGCATTAGTGATATCTGGGGACCAATATAATCATATATTTCTATCATCTTAGGTTGTAAATTAAATATGGTCATTGCTGCTGTCGTAAATATCAGCTCAGAAATATCTTGTTTGTTTAGCCTGCCTGTATTACATGGAAACCACTGATAAATGCTAGATATTCTCTCCGATTTTCTGTGAATGGTTGTGTGATTCTGTATGCACTGTAACAGTGTTGCTTCCCTTTCCTTTCCAGAACTTCGGCTTAAACCAGGGACCTTCTGAACATATTGACAACTGTCAACAACAAAGCGTTGTTACTTATCGCTCCACAAACTGTGGCTTTTTCAGCACAAGGGAAACTACTACTTCTAGGTTTCAGAGCAGGTGACGTCACTGATTTGTATTTATTAAGGATCCTCATTAGCTGCTTCCAAGGCAGCAGTTACACTTCCTGGGTTCCAGCAACTTCTTTGGGATCGATGTCCCTTCCACGGGACGGTTGAGCTAACGTAGGCTAATGCGATTAGCATGAGGTTGTAAGTAACAAGAACATTTCCCAGGACATAGACCTATCTGATATTGGCGGAAAGCTTAAATTCTTGTTCATCTAACTGCACTGTCCAATTTACAGTAGCTATTACAGTGAAAGAATACCATGCCATTGTTTGAGGAGAGTGTACAATTTTGAACATGAAAAGTTATTAATAAACAAATTAGGCACATTTGGGCAGTCCCGATACAACAGTTTGAACAGAAATGGAGTCTAAAACGTTGCACATACACTAAATTGCACCTGGGCTGGAATAATATTTTATGGCCTTTCTCTTGCATTTCAAAGATGATGGTACAAAAAAATACAAAAGAACGTATGTTTTTTTCTTTGTATTATCTTTTACCAGATCTGTAGTGCAGGTGCGACAAAATTAGGACCTATAGAACCCGTCTTGTTGATAGTGTTGTTAAGAAGGCAGAGCAGTGCTTTATTATGGACAGACTTCTCCCAATCTTAGCTAATGTTGCATCAACAGTTTTGACCTTGACAGTTTACAATCCAGAGTAACTCCCAAGATGTTTAGGCACCTCAACTTGCTCAATTTCCACATTATTTATTGCAAGATTTAGTTGAGGTTTAGGGTTTAGTGAATGATTTGTACCAAATTCAATGCTTTTAGTTTTAGAAATATTTAGCTTATAACGTATTCCTTACCACCCATTCTGTTTGTTAATTTAAGTATTGCAGTAATTTCACACACTATAGTAGCTGACATGTAGAGTATTGAGTCATCCACATACATAGTCACACTGGTTTTACTCATAGCCAGTGGCATGACATTAGTAAAGATTTATTTAAAGTAAGTGGCCGAGACCTCTGCCCTGGGGAATTCCTGAATCTACCTGGATTCTGTTGGAGGGGCTTCAATTAATGGCCAAATTTCTTCAGCCTCCTGAGGTGGGGCCCGTGTTGAGGATCAGCGGGGTGGAGAAGTGTTTCGTATCTTCACCACCTGGGGGCGGCCCGTCAGAAAGTCCAGGACCCAGATGCACAAGGCGGGGTCGAAACCATGGGTCTCAAGCTTAATGTCGAGTTTGGTGTTAAAAGCTGAGCTGTAGTCAATGAACAGCATTCTTACATAGGTATTCCTCTTGTCCAAATGGGATAGGGCAGTCTGCAGTGTGATGGCGATTGCATCGTCTGTGGACCTATTGGGGCGGTAAGTAAATTGGAGTGGGTCTAGGGTGTCAGGTAGGGCGGAGGTGATATGATCCTTGACTAGTCACTCAAAGCACTTCATGATGACAGAAGTGAGTGCTACGGGGCAATAGTAATTTAGTTCAGTTTCCTAAGCTTTCTTGGGAACAGGAACAATGGTGGCCATCTTGAAGCATGTGGGGACAGCAGACTGGGATAGGGATTGATTGAGTATGTCCGTAAACACACCAGCCAGCTGGTCTGCGCATGCTCAGAGGACGCGGCCAGGGATGCCGTCTGGGCCGGCAGCCTTGCGAGGGTTAACACATTTAAATGTTTTACTCATGTTGGCCACGGAGAAGGAGAGCCCACAGGCTTTGGTAGCGGGCCATGTCAGTGGCACTGTATTGTCCTCAAAGCGAGCAAAGAAGTTGTTTAATTTGTCTGGGAGCAAGATGTCGAAATCCGCGATGGGGCTAGTTTTCTTTTTGTAATCCGTGATTGACTGTAGACTCTGCCACATACGTCTCGTGTTTTAGCCGTTGAATTGCGACTCTACTTTGTCTCTGTACTGACACTTTGCTTGTTTGATTGCCTTGCGGAGGGAATAACTACACTGTTTGTATTCGGTCATGTTTCCAGTCGCCTTGCCATGATTAAAAGCGGTGGTTCGCGCTTTCAGTTTTGCGCAAATGCTGCCATCAATCCACGGTTTCTGGTTAGAGAAGGTTGTAATAGTCACAGTGGGTACAACATCTCCGATGCACTTGCTATTCAAATCAGTCACTGAGTCAGCGTATACATCAATGTTATTGTCTGAGGGTACCCGGAACATATCCCAGTCCACGTGATCGAAGCAATCTTGAAGAGTGGAATCCGATTGGTCAGACCAGCATTAGATAGATCTGAGCACGGGCGTTTCCTGTTTTAGTTTCTACCTATAGGATGGAAGTAACAAAATGGAGTCATGGTCAGATTTGCCAAAGGGAGGGCGGGGGAGGGCTTTGTATTCATCGTGGAAGATAGAGTAGCAATGGTCCAGAATGATACCAGCTCGTGTCGCACATTTGATATGCTGATAGAATTTAGAAAGCCTTGTTCCCAGATTAGCTTTGTTAAAATCCTCAGATACAATAAATGCAGCCTCAGGATATATGGTTTCCAGTTGACATAGAGTCCAGAGAAGTTCTTTCAGAGCCGTTAGGTATCTGCTTGGGGGTGATATACATGGCTGTGACTATAATCAAAGAGAATTCTCTTGGGAGATAATGAGGTCGACATTTGATTGTAAGGAATTCTAGGTCAGGTGAACAAAAGGACTTGAGTTCCTATATGTTGTTATGATTATACCATGAGTTGTTAATCATAAGGCATACATCTTCTTACCAGAGATATGTTTGTTTCTGTCGGTACGATGCATGAAGAAACCGGGTGGCTGAACCGACTCTGACAGCATATCCTGAGTGAGCCATGTTTCCGTGAAACAGAGAATGTTACAATCCCTGATGTCTCTCTGGAAGGCAACTCGTACCATAATTTCGTCCACCTTGTTGTCTAGAGATTGGACTTCTAAGTCTGACCAGTAGGCAGCCCCGTCTGCCTCTCCTGCCTCTCCTGCCTCTCCTGCGCCGACTACGTTGTTTTGGGTCGGCCTCTGGGATAAGATCCCATGTCCAGGGTGGAGGCCCGAACAAAGGATCCACTTCGGGAAAGTCGTATTCCTGGTCGTACTGTTGGTAAGTTGAAGTCACTTTTATATCCACTAGTTCTTCCCGGCTGTATGTAACAACACTTGAGATTTTCTGGGCTAACAATGTAAGAAATAATACATAAAAAAACAAATGACTGCATAGTTTCCTAAGGACCTGAAGCGAGGCGACCATCTCTGTCGGCGCCATCTTGCTAATGCATTGTTGTGTCTGTGCGTATGTCCATATATTGCTGTATGTGTGAAAGTCCACAGTATAGTCAGGGGCGAAAATCTGATATCAACCTTGGAGGGGACAATTACATTACATTTTCTCAAGAGCAATTCCTGAGGGGGACACCAAAAGTAGTGCTGTAACACATAGCCTACGTTGTAATATGTTAAATGTATATTGAGGAACCATAATTCCTACAACTGAATAATTGATAGGTACAGTAGTTAACTGAAGGGTTTAACCAACTTGTTCAAATGTTTAAATCATTATAATACTACTATTAATAATAGTTATAGCATTGCTCCTTACCAGTCCAGTATGTATGCAGGTATTCGTACTTACAACTAGCAATATCAAGAAAGGCCAGTAGGTAGCAATGGTACTGTACACTGTTATGGGTGTAGTTTTCATAAATACAATGAACATGGTGTGATCTCATCTAAAATAATCTCCATTGAGAACCATCACAAAGTTAGTCTCCGTATTGAATTGACATTTTAATTTGACTTTTTCTGATCATTTATATAGTCATTAAATGTGCCACTGGCCTGAGTCTACTACAATATCTTTACAAGAACAAAAAGCTTAAAATAAGTACAGTTCTAAAAGCAAAATAACTACTTCAATGAAAAACCCAAATAAATCAAACAAATATCCTTCAGTCAGTGTCTCAACTCTTCAAACAGCAGCTATGGACAGTATGTCGCACAAAGTATGCAATTTTAAATAAAATAACATGAAATAAATAATTTGTAAGTGTACTGTCGTGTACTGTCATGTACTAAAACTACTCTCCTCTAGGCTGCTTAGTACCCGCTCATACTGCCCTAGCACAGCTCTAATAGCAGTATTCCGCACAGTCACCTTGTTGGACATAGGGGTTTCCGGGTGGGCAGATGTGTTTCTTTGGACGTGGCAATTGATTCAAACATGCTCTTAAACTTTCCTGACTGGCCATAGAGGACACCTAACTGATGGACCCAAGAAAGGGAATCCCGGATCAGTGGGGAGGCTGAGCAGCCAGCCTGTGTAATCAGATTTACACAGTGTGCTCCACAATGGACATAGAGGGCTAATGGCTGCTGCCTTCTCACAATTGCCTGTGCACCTGTGTATCTTCCTGCCATGTTTGAGGCACCATCGTAACTCTGCCCACGTAAGCCAGACATGGGCAAATTGAGCCTCAACAACACTTCAGTTGCCACTTTCGCAATGCCCTCGCCTGTTGTCTCCGACACCCTGTATAGCCCAATAAACTCCTCGTGAGGGACAAGGTCTGGTCAACATAATGGTCAACATAATGCAAAAAGACACTCTCCTGTTCAGCACCAGAGACATCTTGAGTACCATCAACAATTAATAAAAAATTGTACAATCGGAAGACCTAATCTCAGCTGCAATGCCTCGAATGATTGTATTGGCCATGATGTTCAGAATTTCATTCTGTGCTTTGGGGCCTCTTGAAACGTAACACTCTGTTGGCAAGAGTTTGTGGTTCAAAAAATTGTGGGTGTGGCTGATATGGTTTTGTGCCATCACTGAGGTAACTGGGACAATGCTGTGCCACTGTCCCTATACTGGTGCTGCTGCAACAAGGGTGACACCTGGTCCTGCCGTGGCAAGTGACATGTTCTCTGAAGTCTCTCTCCCTGGCTCTTTCCTTGCACCACCCTCACGACTCAGTCTGTCTCCTAGAAAAGCAAATAAGGTGTTGCGTATCCTAACTACCGGTACCACAAAACTACACAATTAATCAAACAGCAATACATTGCCATAAACAAATCTTAGTTTAGTCATCAGTTAAGTTTGAGCGGGGTATCCATGGCATTTTCCAATTATGTCCCTATTTTACAAGTAAAAAAAACATTCTTTCTTATGAACATTTTATCAACTCGTCTTTGAGATATTAGGCTACTAGAGTTCTTACTTTGGCGTTTTGGTGTACTGAAAAATACTCTGATGTCCGTCTTTTTACTTTTTTGCACCTTTTTCTACTGGCTGGCTGGCCGGTCTAGCTGCACACCACACATTTACACAACATATGCTACAAACCTTTTCTAATTTAATATAGTTTTTTTCATATTGGCTGGCTTCCAACAATAGCTGAATTTGTAAAGCTAGCGAGCACCAATTCCGTTTCTGTGGTGTTTGCTATAATCTTAAAAAAAAAAAGTGAAATAAAATAAATGTAAAAAAGTTCACTAGCGACATTTAGCTTTTGCAACGAGACCATTAAATATATTAAGACAATGGTATAAGAGAGTGTAGTTCTGTTCAGTTTGGACTTCAGTTTATAGCTAACCTTATCACAGGGACTTTGAAGCACTAAGCTGCATGCTGATCTTGGAATAAATTGACGATAGCAAAGATTCCATCTTGACGACGCCACATTAATGGAATAGTACTAGCTAGCTTGCTAGTTAATGTTTGCTTTAGTTTGCGCGCTAGCTCTGCAAATTCAGCTAGTGTGTGAACCCTGCCACATAAAATGTAAACATTGCTATGGCGCGATTGACTGGATTTAACCTCACGTCAGTTACGTACATGTGCCTTTCGGACAGTAGATACGAACCCTCTATTACCTTGCCAGCTAAGAACTTGCAGTGGTCAAACCAATGTGAGGCAAAGGGCGGGGTGGTCGCAATCTTTTGAAACTTAAAAAGGCGCTATTAAGTGTCTATAATTAGCCACAACTGCTTTCATGCGTATTATTAATATTATTGAAATTACATAGTTATGTTTACAGTGATAGATTGGGGGGGACAAATCATATTTTTCCCAGGATGGGGGGGTCGTGTCCCCCCCGTCCCCCCTGGGATTTCCGCCTATGAGTATAGTACAGCACGTACGTACATGGTTTCTCATTTATATTTCTGACTGTGATGTGTTCCAGTGTGGAGATAATGGGTCACTCAGAGCTATTATTATTATAGTTATTAAAGACAAACAAGGTTGAGTTGTGCAGAAAGACCAGCCTACACTCTCAATTGATGTCACTGTAAATAGGAATATGTTAAAGCTGCAATATGTAACCTTTTGGGCTACTCCACCAAATTAAAATAGAAATGCGAGTTATAGATCTGTGATTTTCATTGAAAGTAATTCTAAGAAGCGGTATATCTGTTCTATGTGCTCTATTTCTATGCTTCCTGTTCTTAAGTTTTGTTTTTGCATCTTTTACTTTCGGGTTTTGTACACCAGCTTCGAACAATGCTGAAAATCCAATATTTTTGGTTATTAAAAAGTTATTTCACAGTGGTTTAGATGGTACAATGAACCTCTACACAATACATAGCTTTTTTGTCACATAAACTGAAATTAGGCAAACTATTAGAATTTTTGCAACCAGGAAATGATGGAGCGATATCTGCATAATGCACCTTTAATTCATAAATTCTCTGACCAATGTGGCTAATGTATAACCATACATCCACTCATAGGGAGTCTATCAACAGTCTAAAAAGGAAGTACTCTAAATACACAGAGCCCTGGAACTTGTGTGCCAGTGATGTGTAGTATCTTGTATTTATGTGATGTGTTTAGGAGATGACCACCAAGGCCCATCGCAGATTGGTGGTTGAGTGCATCAAAGCATCTTCAGTAAACTCACTGCTGTAAATGTAATGCATACCCCCCCCAAGGAGATCTTCATCATAAAATACACACGTCTCGATGCAACTATTCAGTAAATTTCAGCCAAAACTTTCACTGCTATTTCCACTGATACTGTTATTGGTGTGTATTGTAATGTATACTGCTGTTACTCATTACCAAGATGTTTAAAATCAGACCCCACAGCGATCTGCTGCAGCCACTCTTTATGATATACCTCCTTGCCTAAACTGAGGACTGTGCCTTTCACTAGAACCAGGTGACCTGTTTGCATTTCGAGTGAAACATAACCTCAACAACCTAAATGGACCCCAAAAAAATCTAATGCAGACACATTGAATGCAGCAAAGGTAAGTAGGAAAACCATGTTTGAGTGGAACATTAAAAAAAATTAAATGTTGCTGACAGGGGCTTGAACTAGTTGCATACAGTGGTTCCTCCTTTAAAAGTTGCGTCATACTGCGGCACACCTTGCATGCTGCCGCAGCATTATGTGGTGCATCGTTTAATTGTCAGCCATTTTTTATGTTACTGCAAGTTAGTGCTAGTTTGACCAGCAGAGGGCATCTTTCAGAAGCATTTGATAGTCTCCATATTGTTATTACCAGAGATGGGTAGGTCACGCAGGAGACCGGGGTTTAATTCCCCGATGGGTAGGAATAAGTAGGCTGTCCTTTTAAATAAGAATTTGTTCTTAACTGATTCCATATATGTTATTTCATAGTTGTGATGTCTTCACTAATATTCTACAATGTAGAAAATAGTAAAAATAAAGAAAAATCCTAGAATGAGTAGGTGTCTCCAAACTTTTGACTGGTACTTGCTTAATTCATTTGATTAATATTATGGTGTTTCTATTCCATGAAAAAACTAAAAACCCTGGGTTTCTGTTAGGATGGAACGGAAAATATGGCGCTGTACAACGCGACGCTCATAAATTCAGACCTTTGTCAGATTGTCAGTTTGTAAATTCAGACTGTTTCGCTCTCAAGTTGTAGGGTTGATTTGAGCGTTCTGGCCTTACAACGGCAGTCAAGCACCCAAGCTAAGATTCTTCCAGACACAAATGAGACCACTCTGACCATTTTATTTGCCCTAGCAGAGCTGGTTAGGCAGCTTTCATGTTAACCAGAGCATTGGTGACTGTAACTGTGCTGCAGTCACATAGGTGACTGGCACCGGCCATATTCAATGGGTGTTGAGCGCTCGTAAATTCATTATTCTGCGCTCTGGTATTCAGATGAGAGTGCTCAGAAATCGTTGTAGATAGCCAGAGCAAATTTGCGAAAGCACCCGAATGTCCATTGAGAAAGCACAACGACTATACCATTTAGCAAAGCTAAGAATGACAAGAATAATCAAGTCAATAAACGTTGGGTAGTTAGATAGCCTATAGTTAATATACTGTCAAGTTTGATGTATAACTACTAACGTTAGGTAGATAGCTAACATACCGGTACATACTTCTGTAATGATATGCTATGTGATTCGTAAGGACAGCATAGCTAACAAATTGTCAGCCAACATAACGTGCAAGGTAACTTATTTGAAAAGTCATTACTTTATTACATTGAGTAGCAAGCTACCGCGAGGACGCACTCTATCGACTCTACGGCTTGAGCATGCTTTTGGTGCACAGTCGATAGCGTGCTGGACTTCGGGCAAGAATGTTGAGGGTTCAAAACCTGCTCCCTGCTTCTTTCATTTGAAGTTGTGCACAATTAACTGCGTGAAGCGAACTCGTGCTCATGCGCAGATACTCTGTGAGAGTAAAGTCTTGCATTGCGCTGTTCGCAATATCTGTGGTGCAACATCACTTCGTCGAGTTTACCTTAAAATAATGGTTCAAATCCAGGTTGTGATATGATAAACCAAAACACAGCGCCCTATACATGAGTAACAGAGAGGGCAGTACAGACTTAGTTTTGTATTAATTGAGGAACCAGGTGAGGGGAGGCACAATGTTGTTGGCCGTCAGGTCATGTAGTATCAGTGATATCTGGGCACCAGTCCAAATTGTGTTATTACACAACTAGTTCAGCAACATTAAAATAGAAAGGTATGGTTGGATTGATTGATGCCCGGATATCACTAATGCTACTTGAGTCACAGTGAGGGCAGTACAGACTTACTTTTGTAAGTATAAATTAAGGACCCAGGTGAGGTGGGATACAATCTTGTTGGCCGTCAGGTCCTCTGCAGCCAGTTCCTGCACCCTGATGGACACAGTGTTGTGGTAGAGCTTGAAGAACCTGTCAAGGTGTTGTAATGTGTTGGGAAGCATTGCACCAGTGTCACTGCTCACTGTGGCCTTCAGCCTTGCCCAGGGTGCGCTGCAGCACTATCCACAGTTGCTTGGCCAGGTCGTCCGACAGGTCCTGCACCTTGCCAAAGTAGTTTCGAGTGAGGTTCATGTTGTACGTGTTTATTTCTGCCCATGCGGTACTGATCGTACTTTAGGTCATTGAATTAGCACTCCAGGTTCATCAGCTTGTGGTGTCCCTCACGCATCTCAGCTTGCTCTATTATTAGCGGAGTGTCTGCCACCATCGCAGGCACTGCACAAGAAGGAAGGAGAAATTTTAATACACAAATACATTGTAACTGTATAGTGTCACATCAAAAGCAATTCAAGACAGCAATAATAGTTCCCAATGAAGTGGCATATAATCGAGCAGCTGAATATACTTGAAAATATATTTTTCAGGTTCTCCACGGCTGAGGCTAGCTGACTGTCTTCCATCCCAGCATATTTTACGTACTTCAGGTCCTCAATGGTGTTCATGCTTTGCCTGCAGTCATTGCTGACTTCTTCTGGATGTCCTTTATGTCCCTCACGGCATTGTGGAGCTGAGAGAGGCCTGAACAGACCCCACGTCTAACTGGGAGTGGATTGCAGCCTGGAGAGTGGGGATAGACAATTGTAAAGGGTTTAAATAGGGTCTAACATTACTCAAACGGCAGTACAGTTTCACAGAATACAGCCAATGTCAAAGCTAAATTAATTATTTTCTACCTTCAGTCGGGCTTCTACCAAAACTCCAGCGATCAATAAATAATGGGATAAATAATGGGTGATCAATAAATGTATGTCCGTTGCTAGGTCTTAACCCTATTGATTAATTTTCTAATTATTATTCTAGCTAGCTAGCTATGTCTACATACAGAATCAAGCTAACGTTACCCAACTAGCAATCTTAAAAATAGCTTGCAAAATAACTTTACCTAATCAATTTTGAAAGCTAGTATCAGACTACAAAGTTAGAGTTACAAACTCTAAATAACAATGAATTGGACAATAGCTTCCAAAAACTATTACAAAGAAGAAAAAAGATACTACTTAGCCATAAAAGAAAGATATTTAAACGTACCTGCCATGACAGCTAACAGCTGGGCTTCATTGGAGGACATTGCACAACCAGTCTCAGTGGTAACCTGGTAACGGACGTCATCCAGACATCACGGCCCATGTGAGCTGTCAACAACTAACCAGTGCAGAGTAAGCTGTTCTATGTAAACCTCATCTAATTGGTAAGAAGAAACAGGCCCCACCTCCCAGAGTTTGAGAATGTGTTTACAACTACAGATTATTATTTCCTGTTCACAACTCATCAGTTACACACGTGAAAATTGTGTTTACAACTACAAATCTATTCCACATGCTTAAATCATTATATCAATGATTTATCTCCATGCTATTTGGTTTATTTTCTGTGAATGAAGGCTCAGTTTACTACATATGTACATATGCAATGTGATGATAGAATGTGTTGAAAGTGTTTATATTTGTAAGAAAATAGAATTTAACAGTTCCCCAGCTTTATGCTAACCAAAAATGTGCTTTGCTAAGAGCTAGCTAGCTCTAGGCTATTGGGTTTCAGCTATTGTTAGCTCATGTGTTGAGGGTTGATAACGTAATGTTTGTAGCATTGTTTAGCACAGGTCTACAGTCATGTGTACCTTTATGGAAAGTGCTATATAGTGAGCTCTATATAATATAATATAGCCCTATATGGTATAATTGTATGGTATTACAACCCCAATAGCTTTTGATGGTATATGCTAAGTACTATACTGATCGAATTGCCTCAGGTTATATACACTATTCATTTGACTAGTAGTGAAATGTAATTAGGTGAATGTGTTTGATTGTGAATGTGTAGTTGTATGGAGATAGATTTTTGAACTTGATATGTTTATATTTGATAGACTTAATGCTACAATGCCCTTGTAATGTATACCTGCTAATTGATTTGGACAACAAATAGAAGAAAGGACAAAAGCTGAAAATGTGACAGTGTTTCTAAAAAATCTTGCAGTGAGCTAGCATGCACAAGATACAAAACGAATGCGACATAGTTTTGTATATTATGAATGCTAACTTGTTGCAAGTCAGAATTTTGGGGGGAAACACAGCGTCTTTTTGGATAAGTGACTGGCAAAGCATCACTTGTTTCCATCTATATTCTACCGAGGAACGGTCAAAAAAAGGTATGGACAACAACAAAAAACGAAACCCCAAGAAAATGTATACTACGAGCCAATCAAATGTGAGAGCACTGAATGTCACCATTACCCAGACTTCCAATAGTCGAGTGAACGACATGGTATTTCGGAACGGTGGCCACACAAGACTAGTGGTTTGGTGAACTATGCTTGATTAAGTGATGAGTAACCTTGCCAGAGACAGACTTGTTAGCTCCCTGAAGTAATATAGTACACCTAGGCTTTAATTCGAATTTAGGATTTTGGCATGCAGACGACACTGGGTTCAAACCCACTTGGTCACAGCAACATGTTTTGTATTCCATCCAAATCCCATGTTCAATTCAACAGAAAGGAATCAGTAAACGTTACTATGCCTTCTCCCAGAAGGACTGGGATCCTGTTTAGGGCAGCATCTTACAATTATCCTACTTGGGCTGTGATGAAATATGAAACATCTTCCCTTTAAGTATCCAGAATTCACTTGGGAGCACTAGACTCCTAAACCACACACCATTAAGAATACAAAGTCAATATGCAGATCTGGTGTAATGAAGACAAATTATACATGTATTCATCTTCCATAATTCCAAATCAATACGGTTCCTAGGTATTTGCATGGCACAGAGCGCTGTTTCAACAGTGCTTCTCATATCAAAGCGGCTACTTTACAGAATCTCCACATTTGTACTGCATGCGATAGCTTTACTACGCTCAAGGCTCCTCATTTAAAAAAACAGACTTTTCAGTCAGAACAATGCTATTGGAGAGAGGGAAGGCAGCAGAGTTTGGCTGGAGTTGAAAGAATGCGTTTGAGGGGCCTCGAGCAGTCTTTGACATTGAAGTGATGTTTTATGCCAAACACACAAAAGCCAAGGCCGTGTGCAGTGTGTAGAGCCATTGTAAACCCTTAACCCAGAATATGGAGAAGACGGAGTGATGTGGTGGCTATTGCCTGCGTTGGCATTGAGGAGGAGGTTATTCATACAAAAGGTCGAAATAACACCTATAATTTCACTTAAAATGGCTCGTTACTCCCTACATAGTGCAATCACTACTTTTGGCCAGAGTTTGACCAGATTCCAAATGTAGTGCACAGGGATCCATTTCAGATTGGCCGTCTCCACCCTCGGATAATGAAAGGGAGATAGCACATGGGATCAGTAAAGATCAATGTTACCAGAGACAGAGCCTACAGGCTGTCTTTTCTCATCAAATATTAACCTGTTACCTATCTCGGGGAATAAATAACATGGCAGACTATCAGTCCCAATCACAATCAAATGACCCCAAGTTCAATGACGTTCTGAAGGCTACCGTCTGAGGACAAGACAATGACACCTGTGTCAGGTTGAGTAGCTCCAAAATAAATAACTTACTGCAACTTCCTTCTAAAAAGCCTCCTTTGAAGTACTCCTAGTATTTTTAAGAGAGCAAAATCCCCTTCATAAGATACTAGAGTACCAGTAGACAGTGGTTGGTACATACAACCTGAGAGTGAATGAGCACACACAGGCATGGCAAATTGAACGGAGACCCAGAGAAAGAAAGTTCCAGAGAGAGGATGTACTGGAGAAAGTGAGAGTAGATGAGGGGATCAGTGGAAGGCTGAGGGGACTGATAAGAGGATTTGGGTGGTGGGGAAGAGAAGGGGGAAGGAGAGAAGAAGGAGGGGGGAGAAGAGCTCTAACTGGCCACATTACTCTGAGTGTGTACGAAACCCTGGTTGGGGTAGCAGTAGAATTTCGAAAATCTAGACCTGATGAAAACTAACTCAACTCAACTGCAGGGCAGGGATGAATCCTCTAAAACAGTCAGGATTGCTAGCCACGCGCTAGATGCTATCTCTACTCCCTGTAGATGTCTATCAGGGAAGGGAGAGGTACTTTGAGGAGAGATACTGAAAGGGGCATCATATCAAACCATTTGTTCCTCTGTCAGATTATGACTAACCCTAACCCTACATGGAACCCAAAAAGTGTTCTACCTGGAACTAAAAACGGTTCTTCAAAGCGTTCTCAAATAGGGACAGCCGAAGAACACTTTTGGTAGCCTTTTTTCTACGAGTGTATGATGATCTTGGGGATTCTACGAAAACCCTTGAAAGCAGAGATTTGTTGTTTTGTATCAGTGTATAATGTACATTAGCTGATAACAGCATTCAATGGAAAGGCTATCCCTAGTAAGGGAACTATAGATCATTTAAATGAAGGTTTTTCTTCACAAAAATACTATGTTGGACCACTGGTGGATTCTACAAAAACCCTCAAAAGCAGAGGTTTGTTGTTTGTTGGAGGTTGTTAGCCCTAGTGAGGGAAGTATAGATTAATTTCGGAAAGGGTTTTAGTCACAAAAATATTATGTTGGACCTTGGGATACAAGAGGCATAAGCAAAGATACAAATGGACTCAGCTCAGAGTTATCATCGCAAATATACTCTGCATGACCTTGAACAGAGAGAGGAAGGCAACGAAAATGAATCCTGCTACTGCTAGCCTTGGGAAATGCCTGGAGGGTCCTCAGCGACTACAACCAATAGCGGTTACAGCTTCAGGGAAGTCCTAAAGTCATTAGCCTGGTTAAACCAGACTGAACACTGCACTAGCTATATATATATATCGCTGCATGAAACTTGAAGTGAAACAATGGGAAGTACAGCATTCAATCTGGTTTACCAGGCTATAAGGCCATGGCCTTACTTGAGAAAGTGAAGAAGTGACAGTGTGAAGGACAGGCAAGGTACCTTACAGTTACACATCGTAGGATATAATGGCAAAAACTTTATCGTCTTCACAATGTGGGAATTTTCACTATGTGTTAGAGTGGCATTATACACATAATAGGCCCTACACAAAAAAATACAGTGTGAAGAACAGTTAATGCGGCTTTAATGTTACAAAATCTAGAATAGAATGGTAAAACTTTATTGTCCACACAATGTGGGAATGTTCACTAGGTTTCAAAGTGGCGTTATACTCGTAATACACATAATACACAACACTGACAAACATCAAAAACCTGGGATAGACAGCGATTTAAACTGCCAAGCACTATTTAAAGGAAAACTCCACCCAAAAACTATATTTTGGTATTTGTTTCAAAGTT
The DNA here is from genome assembly GCF_002910315.2 of Salvelinus sp. IW2-2015. Lineage (NCBI taxonomy): Eukaryota > Metazoa > Chordata > Actinopteri > Salmoniformes > Salmonidae > Salvelinus > Salvelinus sp. IW2-2015. The sequence continues at coordinate 6,634,548 of NC_036839.1, read as the reverse complement.
TTGCTTGTCAGCGATCAAGTTTTAAGGATATGTAACTTTCAAAATACAAAATGCATCATACAGGGATGATTTCTGTATTTTGGGACTGTCAACAATGGACTAATGAAACAAATACCAAAGTATATTTTTGGGGTGGAGTTTTCCTTGAACCAAAACACACCTGTTAAAAACAGGAGGGGAAGTTCACAAGGTGGTAAAGTTTTACAAACAACTTCAATTACGTTTCCCTTTTAGGAGATAGAAGGGTTGATGGAGAGCACATGACCCGAGCATTAGAGCATACTTTATGTTCTTGATTTATTCAAATATAATCATGCTTTGAAGTATAATTACCAGAATAAGCAGCAGAACATTAAATCTGTCTTAATTACACATACCATTTTGTTAAATTGAGAACCTGCTGATGTCAATTACATCTTCTGATCATAAAGTTGTAGCAAATTGAATGTAAATTGAACGTATGAGTCACTTGTTTTGCAAAGTACTGCGAAGGTTAAGCGCACTATGGGATGAGAGACATTGGTTTGCGTAGCAAAATTGGTTAGATCTCGGCTGCAATTTGTCTCCGTAATTGCATGTTCTAAAAAAAGAAAATTAGATCAAACTCAATGGAATGACTTTAAAATGTGTTCACTAATATCCACAAATCTTCGCTATTTCAGAGATTAAATAATTCATAATTGACTAACTAATTGATTATTAGTTTAGTTCAACTATCGGGTAGATTACAGTTCTCAAAAAGGCTTATTTTAATCAAGGAATGATCTAGCCTGAAAACACACTCATATTGGAAACATAATGTTAAAAATGACAGGAAATATCATGCAGGAAAAAATGCAATCCCTCTGAAGTTACGATTGGTTACCTCATGAATCTCTGTGTTTCAACGTCCTCACAGTTTATGGGTTAGTCATGAAATGTCACAAATTAATAACGTTGATCATTTTGCTTGTTGAAACCTGTTAATTTGACAATTTCGCTGATAAGGTAACAGTTCAGTGGTGAAAGAGCATCTACTTAAGGAATGGCTAGATGAGTTGACATCTAGACTTCTTCCTATTCAAATGTGCATCTTTAAATAAGCCTTTCATATGGATCAAAGGACAGCTTTCTACAACCCAGTACAATTAAATAGGCTTTGAGACCAAGCAGGCAGCAGAAACAGTGTGGCAGTTATGCAAGAGCATTCCTGAGACGATTTATACATAATGGTAGTTTTTGTAAAAGTTACTGTCTACAGTGAACAGTAATCGTTCAATGTACTAAAGAAAAACAAAGATTTATGGTTCAATAGGCTTTACAGCATATTTCTTCCATACTTGTCATTTTAGTGAAAAATTCCAACGTTTCCTTATCTCTAACCTATCATACTTGAACTGACTTTTCAACATTCTACCTTGAAAGCTAAGATACCCTTTCATACCACTTTCAATTCAATGTAATTCAATTCAATGGTTGAAAACACCCACCTCCAATTTCATATCTCTCATATCAGCCACTCCTTTATGTGTGTTCACATCAATAACAATCAACATCCACCCCGACCCATTCCTGGGATAAGTTCTCCGTCCCACCACCCATCATTGCCTCACACTAGCAAAAATGCTCCCTTATAAGGCCTCTGAAGCATAAACTGTGAATTGAATTCTTTGCATACTGCCCAAATCTCCATCACCATAGCCTGGCAGTACACTCCCGCTACCACCCACCCTTCCACTCGTTCGTACCCATCTCTCTGCACTCTCTCCTGGGTGATCCATCATGGCTCCATCCTTGCCCATCCCTCCCTCTTACCTCCACTCCGCCTGCCCTCTACTGTACCTGTGCCGTTATCGTAATGAAATCTAAATTACAGGCTGTGTACGAGGCGCTCATCCATCCACAGTATAGTGCCGGTGCTCCCCGTACCTCGCTTGGAGAGCTCTCAAACAGCGAACAGAGAGTGATTTGCCATTTAATAAATACACCGAGCTCTGGGAGGAGAGACCGGCCCTCCGATGTCTGCTGGCAGAGTGAGGCACGTTGTTCATTTGTGCTGACGGGAGAGTGATACTGTCGGGATTGGCGTTAGGATAAGTTGCCCTATAGAGGGAAATGGAACAGTAAGAGTGAACCCAGCAACCGTATCTGACTGAGACTCATGCGATGGAGCTCCAGATATAGATACCTCAGCAACACCACAGGAAGCCAGACTGTGGGAATTCCTGCTGGGACTGTTGTCCTTTGATTCACAGATGGTTGGGGAGTGGGGGTGTAGATACCTAGTCAATTGCGAAACTAAATCCATTCAACCGAAATATGTCTTCTGCATCTAACCCAACCACTCTGAATCAGAGAGGTGCGGGGGGCTGCCTTAATCGACATCATCGGCACAGTTGTTGTTGGAGGGTGAACTGCTTTGCTCAAGGGCAAGTTTTTCCACTTTCCTGGCTCAGGGATTCGAACCAGAAATCTTTCAGTTACTGGCCCAATGCTCTCAACCGCTAGATTACCTGAGAAACAGATAAATGAAATTCACTTTGCGGGTTACTTCAGCAGGTACATCCGAAGCATTCACATGTCATTCAAAGTAAAGAAGCTCTGCACTTGCAAAGTATTACTGTTATCAATACCTAACATGTCAGCCTCACACCTTTCATCAGAGCTTTCAACATAGGAGAAACAACCCTGAAAACAAAGATTTGCCAGATAAACTCAGCAAAAAAAGAAACGTCCCCTTTTCAGAACCCTGTCTTTCTAAGATAATACGTAAAAATCCAAATCACTTCACAGATCTTCATTGTAAAGGGTTTAAACACTGTTTCCCATGCATGTTCAATGAACCATAAACAATTAATGAACATGCAACTGTGGAACGGTCGTTAAGACACTAACAACTTACAGACGGTAGGCAACTAAGGTCACAGTTATGATAATGTAGGACACTAAAGAGGCCTTTCTACTGACTGAAAACCACCAAAAGAAAGATACCCAGGATCCCTGCTCATCTTCGTGAACGTGCCTTAGGCATGCTGCAAGGAGGCATGAGGACTGCAGATGTGGCCAGGGCAATAAATTGCAATGTCCGTACTGTGAGACGCCTTAGACAGTGCTACAGGGAGACAGGACGGACAGCTGATTGTCCTCGCAGTGGCAGACCATGTGTAACAACACCTGCACAGAATCGGTACATCCGAACATCACACCTGCGGGAAAGGTACAGGATGGAAACAATTGCCTGAGTTACACCAGGAACGCACAATCCCTCCATCAGTGCTCAGACTGTCCGCAATAGGCTGAGAGAGGCTGGACTGAGAGCTTGTAGGCCTGTTGTAAGGCAGGTCCTCATCAGACATCACCGGTAACAACGTTGCCTACGGGCACAAACCCACCGTCGCTGGACCAGACAAGACTGGCAAGAAGTGCTCTTCACTGACGAGTCGCGGTTTTGTCTCACCAGGGGTGATGGTCGGATTCACGTTTATCGTCGAAGGAATGAGCGTTACACCAAGGCCTGTACTCTGGAGCGGGATTGATTTGAAGGTGGAGGGTCCGTCATGGTCTGAGGCGGTACGTCACCGCATCATCGGACTGAGCTTGTTGTCATTGCATGCAATCTCAACGCTGTGCATTATAGGGAGGACATCCTCCTCCCTCATGTGGTACCCTTCCTGCAGGCTCATCCTGACATGACCCTCCAGCATGACACTGCCACCAGCCATACTGCTCGTTCTGTGTGTGATTTCCCATCCTATTGCCCATTCACCTTCTGAATGGCACACATACACACACAATCCATGTCTCAATTGTCTCAAATCCTTCTTTAACCTGTCTCCTCCCCTTCATCTACTCTGATTGAGGTGGACATAGCAAGTGCCATCAATAAGGGATCACAGCTTTCACCTGGATTCACCTGGTCAGTCTATGTCATGGAAAGAGTAGGTGTCATAATGTTTTGTGCACTCAGTGTATATAGTATGTTAAATATAGTGGGGCTTAGACCCTGAGTGAAGTAGTTTGTTTGTTTCCAATTTTTATTGCACATTTACTGTGCAATACAGAGGATTCGGAAAGTATTTAGACCCCCTCACTTTTCCCACATTTTGTTACGTTACAGACTTAGTCAAAAATTGATGAAATTGGAAGGGGTGGGGTCTCCTCAATCTACACACAAAACCCAATAATGACAAAGCACAAACAGGTTTTTAGAATTTTTTAAACATTTATTTTAAAAATAATGAAATATCACATTTACGTAAGTATTCAGACCCTTCCTCAGTACTTTATTCAAGCACCTTTGGCAGCAAGCTTGGCACACCTGTATTTGAGGAGTTTCTCCATTCATCTCTGCAGATCCTCTCAAACTCTGTCAGGTTGGATGGGGAGCGTTGCTGCATAGCTCTTTTCAGGTCTCTCCAGAGATGTTCGATCGGCTTCAAGTCTGGGCTCTGGCTGGGCCACTCAAGGACATTCAGAGACTTGTCCCGAAGCCACTCATTCATTGTCTTGGCTGTTTGCTTAGGGTCGTTGTCCTGTGGGAAGGTGAACCTTCACCCCAGTCTAAGGTCCTGAGAGCTCTGGAGCAGGTTTTCATCAAGGAGCTCTCTGTACTTTGCTCAATTCATCTTTCCCTCGATCCTGACTAGTCTCCCAGTCCCTGCCACTGAAAAACATCCCCACAGCATGATGCTGCCACCACCATAGGGATGGTACCAGGTTTATTCCAGACATGATACTTTGCATTCAGGCCAAAGAGTTCAATCTTGGTTTCATCAGAACAGAGAATCTTGTTTCTCATAGTCTGAGAGTCTTTAGGTGCCTTTTGGCAAACTCCAAGAAGGCTGTCATGTGCCTTTTACTGAGGAGTGGCTTCCGTCTGGCTACTCTATCATAAAAGCCTGATTGGTGGAGTGCTGCAGAGATGGTTGTCCTTCTGGAAGATTCTCCCAGCTCCCAGCTCTGTCATAGCGACCATCGGGTTCTTGGTCACCTCCCTGACCAAGGCCCTTCTCCCCCGATTGCTCAGTTTGGCCGGGCGGCTAGCTCTAGGAAGAGTCTTGGTGGTTCCAAACTTCTTACATTTAAGAATGATGGAGGCCACTGTGTTCTTAGGGGCCTTGAATGCTGGAGAAATATTTTGGTACCCTTCCCCAGATCTGTGCAATCCTGTCTCGGAGCTCTACAGACAATTCCTTAGACCTCATTGCTTGGTTTTTGCTCTGACATGCACTGTAAACTGTGGGACCTTATATAGACAGGTATGTGACTTTCCAAATGATGTCCAATCAACTGAATTTACAACAGGTGGACTACAGTCAAGTTGTAGAAACATATCAAGGATGATCAATGGAAACAGGATGTACCTGGCTCAATTTCGAGTCTCATACTTACGTTCTGTTTTAGATTTTTAATACATTTGCAAACATTCTAAAAACCTGTTTTCACTTTGTCTTTTTGCGGTATTGTGTGTATTGATGAGGATTTGTTTATTTTAATCAATTTTAGAATAAGGCTGTAACGTTAAAAAAAAATTGAATACTTTCCGAATGCACTGTATGTAGCGAGTGGATTAATATGCATGGGTAGCCTAGTAAAGGAGCCCTTTGAAGTGATTGACAAGCGCGTCCACCACTTAGGTGGTCCCGTACCGGAAAGATATTTATTCTACTTTCACACCTGATTTTACCCATTGGTCAAAATATGTGTTTTTGATTGGACACCCTATAAAACATTTTTAAGCTGGTAGTACTTCACTGATCTCAAAGGCTCAGTTACATGCTAGCTTAGATTGGAAGGCACAGTCGTTATCTCTTCATCTCTTAAACAATGATTGTCTTGTTAAATTGCCATCTTGAAGTTATCTTATCTGTTGGTATGGTATGGCAACTGCACTGCCCTCGATCGCATGGCGCTACAGAGGGTGGTGCGGACAGCCCAGTATATCACTGGGGTCAAGCTCCCAGAAAAATTGTTAAAGACTCCATCCACCCAAGCCATAGACTGTTCTCTCTGCTTCTGCATGGCAAGTTGGTACCAGAGCATGAAGTCTGACACCAACAGGCTCCTGAACAGCTTGTATCTCCAGGACAAAAGTCTGCTAAATAGCTAACAAAATGGCTACACGGACAATCTGCATTGCCGGTTCTAGTTTATTTTTGCAGTCTCTTTGCACACTCACACACTCACTCTATGCACATTATACACACTCACAAACACACACTCACACTCACACCGACACTAAAGCACCCAAACACTCACACACACACACAATAAAAACTTGAAACTTAAAATATTTTAGAAACTCATAATGCTGTGATCTTCCACTCGTAGGCCACTTAGATTCTCCTCTCTCTCTTTCTCTCGGTCTCTCACACACACCCACACAACCACATGATTGTTGTATTTGTCAGACGTGCTGTGGATACAACCAAGGCTTTCAGATACTTAATGAAGCGTACACTTCTGGATAGACTTTTCATCTACAGACAAAACACACACCATTCCTCAGACCATATGCTTAAAGAATGAACTCTCCTCTGTGCTCTTGGGAAGATCAATGATTTGTTTTCCCACAGATATTTATCTTCAGGACAAGAGCAGAGGAGATGGAATTTAATTTATCTCTTTTTAATGAAATTCTCCAACATGGGGACTGTTTCTACACTACCATGTGGGGTACAATGTTCTTTGTCCTCTGTTGCTCTCCATTGGAAAGATATTTGAGATGGGGGACGTATGAACTAGTCTGAGGCAGTCTATTGAGCCTGCCTTCTCAAATACTAAACCACATTTTAGTAATCTTCTAATCCCTCGGTTAAGACGATGAGGATAATGGTTGTACATAGTGTGTGTGTTCTAACACGGATCTAACACACCTGCACGCACCACCCCCGCCCCCACCCCCATACACAAACACACCCCACCCCTAGCCAAAGGCAACTTAACAAAGTCAACAACAGCAACGGGCTTTCAGAGGTGTCGACCGCATAGTCATAAATAAGGTCAGGCTTTGTCCTGGCCGGGCCTCATTACTGTGTCACCGGCTCCAAATGAAAAGTTAATCAGGCTGACAGCACTGTACAGTGCCGTGACAACCGCATGCCCTATACCGTCTGTCGGGGGCTATAAAACTGCAATATGTCACTTTTTGGGCAACCCGACCAAATTCACATAGAATTTTTCTAATTTTATGCCTCCTGTTCTGGTTTTTATTTGTGCATCTTTTATTTTCGGTCCTATACACCATGTTCAAACAGCTGAAAACATCATATTTTTGTTTCGAGAAAATATATTTCCCATTGTCAGGAAGCTCGTTTGAAATCGGCACGGTCGATGTGCCATATTCTGTTTGGTAGCGTCCGAACCATTTGGGCTACAAACTAATGGGAGCCCAACGTGGATAGGGGAGATGGTGTTCTTTGTTTTGCTCTACGACCCCCACAAGTGTCACAGGGCTCCTCAGAAGGTAACCAGTACCGGTTTAAAAAAACGAATGGAAGTACGAAGGTAGTGTTGTGCCGACCCCAATTAAATATGTGTAAAAATACAAATATACGTATAATTCATGAGTTTTTTTAATATCTCCTATTTAGGACAGACACTTCAAAATACATGTTTTACTGTAGTTTTTGCTATTTATGAACGTGTTAGTCAAAGCGTTTCTATGGGCTTTAGTAGTAAAGGCCAAAATCAATATTTTATCAATTCATTATTTATCTTATATAACTAAAGGGGTCCTAACATTATCAACCAAATAGCTAAATTATCCGTAGTATGACCATCTTAATTAAAACAATTCAATATGTCAGCTTAGTCCATCCTTTTGAACATTACACTTTGGATGAATTATCAATACACCCGGTCACTACAAAGACCATCCTTCCTAACTCAGTTTCCGGAGAGGAAGGAAACTGCTCAGGGATTTCACCCTGAGGCCAATGGTGACTTTAAAACAGTTACAGAGTTTAATGGCTGTGATAGTAGAAAACTGAGGATGTATCAACAACATTGTAGTTACTCTGAAATACTAACCTAATTGATAGAGTGAAAAGAAGGAAACCTGTACATAATAAAAATATTCAAAAACATGCATCCTGTTTGCAACAAGGCACTAAAGTAAAAAATGTGGCAAAGCAATTCACTTTTTGTCCTGAATACAAAGTGTTAAGTTTGGGGCAAATTAAATACAACACATTAGATATTAGATAGGTGAAATGTCAACACAGCTGGGATACATTGGTATGATTTCACTACTACTGAAACAGGACCCATGTGGTAAATATAAAGATCCAGTCCATTAAAAAGGTAGAGGCCTCTTACACTTCAGTGTTGTGATGCAAAGATTCAAGCAAAATACTTATAATTAAAAAGGTATTGTTAAATATTATTATTTCTAATCAGACAGGTTTTTAAATGGATGACACATTGGAGATAATATAAGACAAATACAAAAAAAAATGTAACATTATAAAAAATCTGGGAAACCAGGCCTGGTATTCATAGCTAACTTTGAAAAGCTTTTGATAAAGTATGATTGGAATTTATATATAAATGATTGGAAAATGAATCTCTTATACAGTGAGTTAATAATATGTATGAAAGCCCTAGTTGTAAAATAGTAAATAATGGCTACTTCTCAGAAAGTAGTAAACTGTCACGAGGAGTTAAACAGGGTTGTCCAATATCGGCATATCTAGTCCATCAAAATGTTAGCTATTAAAATCAGATCCAACAATAATATCAGGTGCTAGTAATCCAGGGCTGAATCATGGTTTCTTTTAAATCCACAATTTGGATCCCTCCATAGCCTCATTGAGGATCCAGATAATTTTTCTAACCTCTCTGGATTACAACCAAATTAAGATGTATACTATATTATGTAATGGATCACTAAACATTTTTTAGTTTTACATTATCATGTAGTTTACCAATAAAATGGTCTGACGGTGAAGTGGACATACTGGGTATTCATATACCGAAAGAAAGAATTGATCTCAAAACAATACATTTTAATAGGTAGTTAGCAAAAAATATACGATCTTGCTACCATGGAAAGGAAAATACCTGTCTATTTGTGGAAATATCAACTTGTTTAACTATTTTGGCAAATCCCAGTTTCCCTATATGCTTATGGCCCTGCCTGCACCTATCAACTTGTATTTAAAATTACAGTACCAGTCAAAGGTTTGGACACACCTACTCATTCAAGGGTTTTTCTGTACTTTGACTATTTTCTACGTTGTATAATAATAGTGAAGATATCAAACTATGAAATAACACAGATGGAATCATTATAGTAACCAAAAAAGTGTTAAAAAAAAAAAAAAAGTGTTAAATCTAAATATATTTTATATTTGAGATTCTTCAAAGTAGCCACCCTTTGCATTGATGACAGCTTTGCACCCTCTTGGCATTCTCTCAACCAGCTTCATGAGGTAGTCTCCTGGAATGCATTTCAATTAACAAGTTTGCCTTGTTAAAAGTACATTTTTTAAATGTCTTTCCTTATTAATGTATTTGAGCCAATCAGTTGTGTTGTGACAAGATAGGGGTGTTATACAGAAGATAGCCCTATTTGATAAAAGACCAAGTCCATATTATGGCAGGTACAGCTAAAATAAGCAAAGAGAAACAACAGTCCATCATTACTTTAAGACATGAAGATCAGTCAATGCGGAACATTTCAAGAACTTTGAAAGTTTCCTCAAGTGCAGTCGCAAAAACCATTAAGCGCTATGATGAAACTGGCTCCCTTGAGGACCGCCACAGGAAAGGAAGACCCAGAGTTACCGCTGCTGCAGAGGATAAGTTCATTAGAGTTACCAGCCCCAGAAATTGCAGCCCAAATAAATGCTTCACAGAGTTCAAGTAACAGGCACATCTAAAAATCAACTGTTCAGAGGAGTCTGCGTGAATCTGGCCTTCATGCTCAAATTGCTGCAAAAGAAACCACTACTAAAGGACACCAATAATAAGAAGAGACTTGCTTGGGCCAAGAAACATGAGCAATGGAGATTAGACCGTGGAAATCTGTCCTTTGGTCTGATGCGTCCAAATTTGAGATTTATGGTTCCAACCGCCGTGTCTTTGTGAGACGCAGAGTAGGGGAACGGATGATTTCCGCATGTGTGGTTCCGCAGGTGCGATGGTGTGGGGGTGCTTTGCTGGTGACACAATTATTTAGAATTCAAGGCACACTTAACTATCATGGCTAACACAGCATTCTGCAGCAATATGCCATCCCATCTGGTTTGCGTTTAGTGGGACTATCATTTGTTTTTCAACAGGACAATGACCCAAAACACACCTCCGGGCTTTGTAAGATCTATTTGACCAAGAATGAGAGTGATGGAGGGCTGCATCAGATGAGCTGGCCTCCACAATCACCTGACCTCAACCCAATTGAGATGTTTTGTGATGAGTTGGACAGCAGAGTGAAGTGCTCAACAAGTGCTCAGCATATGTGGGAACTCCTTCAAGACTGTTGGAAAACCATTCCTTATGAAGCTGGTTAAGATAATGTAGAGAGTGTGCAAAGCTGTCATCAAGGCAAAGTATGGCTACTTTGAAGAATCTCAAATATAAAATATATTTTTTGGTAACTATATGATTCCATCCATCTGTGTTATTTCATAGTTTTGATGTCTTCACTATTATTCTACAATGTAGAAAATAGTAAAAATAAAGAAAAACCCTGGAATGGGTAAGTATGTCCAAACTTTTGACTGGTATATACCTATATATATACTTACCTATATATACTATGGGGGGTTGGAAATGATGTAGACAATTACATTGATGGAAGCTACAATCTGCAATATTAAAGCTGATCTACCCCCTAAAACAACATGGGCCAGGATCCCTGTGGAACGCTTTAGACAGTTTCCTAAAGTCCATGGCCCGGCAAATTGAGGCTGTTCTGAGGGCAAAATAGGGGTGTAACTCAATATTAGGAAGGTGTTCTCCTCTTGATACTGTAGACCATTCCATTCTTGTGGGCCGGTTAAGGAGTATTGGTGTCTCTGAGCGGTCTTTGGACTGGTTTGCTAACTACCTCTCTCAAAGAGTGCATTGTATATAGTCAGAAAATCTGCTGTCTCAGCCACTGCCTGTCACCAAGGGTGCACCCCAAGGCTCGATACAAGGCCCCACGCTCTTCTCAATTTACATCAACAACATAGCTCAGACAGTTGGAAGCTCTCTCATACATTTACAGTATATGCAGATGATACAGTCTAATACTCAGCTGGCTACTCCCTGGATTTTGTGTTAAATGCTCTACAACAAAGCTTTCTCAGTATCCAACAAGCTTTCTCTGCCCTTAACCTTGTTCTGAACACTTCCAAAACAAAGGTAATGTGGTTTGATAAGAAGAATGCCCCTCTCCCCACAGGTGTGATTACTTCCTATGGGGGTTTAGAGCTTGAGGTAGTCACCTCATACAAGTACTTGGGAGTATGGCTTGACGGTACATTGTCCTTCTTTTAGCACATATCAAAGCTGCAGGCTAAATTTAAATCTAGACTTGTTTGCCTCTATTGCAATCGCTCCTCTTTCACCCCAGCTTCCAAACTAACCCTGATTCAGATGACCATCCTACCCATGCTAGATTACGGAGACGTAATTTATAGATCGGCAGATAAGGGTGCCTTCGAGCGGCTAGATGTTCTTTACCATTTGGCAATCAGATTTGCCACCTATGCTCCTTATAGGACACATCACTGCACTCTATACTCTGTAAACTGGTCATCTCTGTATACCCGTCGCAAGAACCACTGGTTGATGCTTATTTATAAAACCCTCTTAGGCCTCACTCCCCCCTATCTGAGATATCTACTGCAGCCCTCATCCTCCACATACAGTAACAGTTCTGCCAGTCACATTCTGTTAAAGGTCCCTAAAGCACACACATCCCTAGGTTGCTTGTCTTTTCAGTACACTGCAGCTAGCGACTGGAACGAGCTGCAACAAACACTCAAACTGAGTTTTATCTCAATCTCTTCATTCAAAGACTCAATCATGGACACTCTTACTGACAGTTGTGGCTGCTTTGCATGATGTATTGTTGTCTCTACCTTCTTGCCATTTGTGCAGTCATCTGTGCCCAATAATGTTTGTACCATGTTTTGTGCTGCTACCATGTTGTCCTGCTGCCATGTTGTGCTGCTACCATGCTGTGTTGGCATGTGCTGCTCCCATGCTATGTTGTTGTCTTAGGTCTCTCCTTGTGTAGTGTTGTGTAGTCTCTCTTGTCATGATGTGTGTTTTGTCCTATATTTTTATTTAAATTATTAACATTTTTAATCCCAGCCCCCGTCCCCGCAGGAGGCCTTTTGGTAGGCCGTCATTGTAAATAAGAATTTGTTCTTAACCTGTTTAGGCCAGGGGTGCCGCTAGCGGCACTCCTCCCACATTCCATTGAAAAGGCAGAGCGGCAAATTCAAAAAAAAWTTTTTTAAATGACTTGCCCAGTTAAATGAAGGTTAAATATAATTAAAATAAATGATCATATATTACACATCTATGATTTAACAGTAATAAAAATAATGTTAGAGAATAATATCAAGTTGTCGAGTGACCTAAATCAGTAAAGAATGTGGCTGGCTGTTCCAATCACAGAGCCCAGAAGCAGCACTTGACCTGCCTCCCTCTAGGGTCAAAGGTCAAAAGTGAGGACAGTGACATGAACAAGGAGTGTGGCAGTCGTGACATCATTTAAAAATGATTCATGACCTTATAGGTGATACTAGATGTCCCTCCAAGACATCCCTTTCTAGTTGCCTCTGGGTTATTTTCTTCCACAATCTCCAAAGAAACAATCTCGGATTTTCTAAAAACAGACTGAAGAGGGTAATGAATAAGCAGCAAAGAAATAACATTACCCTGATGTATCCCCTGAGTCCTTTGGACACTGTATGAATGGGAGTATACAGCGCATTCGGAAAGTATTCAGACCCCTTCCCCATTTTCCCCACTTATTCTAAAATGGATTAAATAAAAAAAATCCTCATCAATCTACACAACCATCTCTGCAGCACTCCAACAATCAGGCCTTTATGGTAGAGTGGCCAGACGGAAGACACTCCTCAGTAAAAGTCACATGAGAGCCCGCTTGGAGTTTGCCAAAAGGCATCTAAAGAACTCTCAGACTATGAGAAACTAGATTCTCTGGTCTGATGAAACCAAGATTGAACTCTTTGGCCTGAATGCCAAGCGTCACGTCTGGAGGAAACCTGGCACCGTCCCTACGGTGAAGCATGGTGGTGGCAGCATCATGCTGTGGGGATATTTTTCAGCAGCAGGGACTGTAAGACTAGTTAGCATCGAGGGAATGAACGGAGCAAAGTACAGAGAGATCCTTGATTAAAACCTGCTCAGGACCTCAGACTGGGGCGATGGTTCACCTTCCAACAGGACACCGACCCTAAGCACACAGCCAAAACATTGCAGGAGTGGCTTCGGGACAAGTCTCTGAATGTCCTTGAGTGGCCCAGCCAGAGCTGTGCCACTTAAGGACATGTACGTGCCTGCGTACATGCGTGTGTGTATACGCATATGAGTCTGAATATGTGTATGAAATTCTACCTTGAGCATACCTATATGTGCCTATCAGTGGCGGTCAGTGCCGTTTTAAGATGGGACTTAAACGCAATTGAACATCTCTGGAGAAACCTGAAAGTAGCTGTGCAGTGACGCTCCCCATCCAACCTTACAGAGCTTGAGAAGAATGGGAAAAACTCCCCAAATAAAGGTGTGCCAAGGTTTCCCCTTGCTCTGCAAGGGCCGTGGCGTTTGTGGAGCGATGGGTAACGACGCTTCGTGGGTGACTGTTGTTGATGTGTGCAGAGGGTCCCTGGTTCGCGCCCAGGTCGGGGCGAGGGGACGCCGTAAAGTTATACTGTTACACAAGCTTGTAGCATTATACCCCAAAAGATTCAAGGCTGTAATTACTGCCAAAGGTGCTTCAACAATGTATTGAGTAAAGGGCCTGAATACTTATGTAAATGTCATGTTTTTTATATATATATTTTTAATGAGTTTTCCTGTTTTTGCTTTGTGATTATGGGGTATTGTGTGTAGATTGATGAGGGGGGAAAAACAATTTAATCATTTTTAGAATAAGGCTGTAATGTAACAAAATGTGTAAAAAGTCAAGGGATCTGATATATTCTGAATGCAGTGTAAGACATTTGTTGTGGATTTGTATATTTATTGCTTTCTGATGTCTATCCATCCCTCTCCATGAAGAGCAGAGCTCAAAGCCTGCAGGAAAGAAGTTTGATTTCTTAACTTTAGAATTACCCCGACAATGACAACAATTGCTGAGGCAATAGCCCCCAAAGTGCTGTATATATTTATACGGCACATCATTTTTTTTTTTTTACGTCTGGGTTTTGGTGATGGAATAGCTTCCAGGGGCTCTTGAAATATTAGACCTGTCAGTGTTTCTGACAAAGCCTTTATCCTCTTAGTCTGTGTTTGATGGAGGACTCCAGCGACTTTGACACCCTGCTAAATGTCTTTGCCTCAGCTTTCAGTTCTGGGAACGGTGATAATGCCACACTTGGGTTTGGTGTGTGTTGGTCGTCGCAATGCACCTGCTGTGCTTCAGCACTGGGCACATGCACCACTCTGTGATTCAAACCATTTCACCAAAGGGTGCATTTGGACTTTGAAAGGGTCAAATTCTGTAGGTATTGAGGGAACGTTTGGTAATTGAGAGGACAAAGAGTTGTCAAGTGGGTTATTAATTTAGCTGCTGAGGGAATGTTAAACCAATTCAGATGAATTAATTGAGAACAAAGTGAAATACACTTCATGACCAAAACTATGTGGACACCTGCTCGTCGAACATCTCATTCCAAAATCATAGGCATTAATGTGGAGTTTGTCTCCCTTTTGCTGCTGCTATTACAGCCTCCACTCTTCTGGGAAGGCTTTCCACTAGATGTTGAAACATTGCTGCGTGGACTCCATTCAGCACAAGAGCATTAGTCGGACACTGATGTTGGGTGATTAGGCCTGGCTTGCAGTCTGCGTTTTAATTAATCCCAAAGGTGTTTGATGGGGTTGAGGTCAGGGCTGTGTGCAGCCCAGTCAAGTTCTTCCACACTGATCTCGACAAACCATTTCTGTATAGGCCTCGCTTTGTGCACAGGGGCATTGTCATGCTGAAACAGGAAAGGGTCTTCCCCAAACTGTTGCCACAAAGTTGGAAGCACGGAATCATCTAGGATGACATTGTATGCTGCAGCGTTAAAATTTCCCTTCACTGGAACAAAGGAGCCTAGCCCGAACCATGAAAAACAGCCCCAGACCATTATTCCTCCTCCACCAAACTTTACAGTTAGCACTATGCATTGGGGCAGGTAGCATTCTCCTGGCATCCTCCAAACCCAGATTAATCCGTCGGACTGCCAGATGGTGAAGCGTGATTCATCACTCCAGAGAACGTGCTTCCACTGCTCTAGAGTTCAATGGTGACTAGCTTTACACCACTCCAGTCGACACTTGGCATTGCACATGGTGATCTTAGGCTTGTGTGTGGCTGCTCGGCCATGGAAACCCATTTTATGAAGCTCCCGACTAACAGTTCTTGTGCTGATGTTGCTTGCCGAGACAGTTTGGAACTTGGTAGTGAGTGTTGCAACCGAGGACAGACTATTTTTACGCATCGCACTCTGCGGCCCCGTTCTGTCAGCTTGTGTGGCCCACCACTTCACGGATGAGCCGTTGTTGCTCCTAGACATTTCCACTTCACAATAACAACACTTACAGTTGACTGCAGTAGCTCTAGCAGGGCAGAAATTTCACGAACTGACTTGTCGGAAAGGTGACATCCTATGACGGTGCCACATTGAAAGTCACTGAGCTCACCAGTAAGGACATTGTACTGTAAATGTTTGTCTATGGAGATTGCATAGCTGGGTGCTTGATTTTATACACCTGTCAGCAATGTGTGTGGCTGAAATAGACAAATCCACTAATTTGATGGAGTGTACACATACTTTTGTATATATATAGTGTACATGTTCATAAAACGTTTCTAAACGTGTGAGACATACATATTCTAGGGACATACTGTCACTGACCATTTTGAGGACATCTGATTTATGAGGACACACAGAGTACTCTACAGACCTGAACCAGTGCATTTGAGCCGAGATGTGCCGATTTCAAGTTCACTCTATCAAACTTTAATGGCATACTGTATACTGTCTAATCAGGCATGAGTGAGCACTTCAGCAAACTTTGAAGAGCAACATTTAAGAGAGGTCATACCCAATGCTTACCGAGGCCGTGAACACAACGTTCCCATGTGGGCTGAGCAAGGAGAAAAGTAAAGCCCTTAGCAGACCCTCACTCTCCCAGCCTGCCACCCACTCCTACTGTATCTCAGAAGACTGGCTTTTTTTATTGTTAATGCATTAAGCGTAGGGACAATGGCTGTTTTTCACCGCACGCTGAAGTTCCTTTGTTAAAAATGAATGCCTTAATTACTGCTTCCCTCTGGTTACACACCAGGCTTCTAAGGATCCGGTGTATAAGCACATCTCTCAGATGCATGATGTGCTGGCACATTAGGACCGTGAATAATCTCGTATTGGGCTCTGCTACATGCATGAGGAAATATTTTACCTTCCACACAAGAGACACGATTAAAAATGCATACCTCTCCCTCAATATTTTAAGCAGCACCAAAGTGAAGTGGCAGCAGTTTAAGCCCAAACAGACAGTGAAGCAGTCACTGTGTGTGTGTGGGGGGGGGGGGGGGGGGGGGGGGGGTGTATGTGCCTGCGTACATGCGTGTGTATACGCATCTGAGTCTGAATATGTGTATGAAATTCTACCTTGAGCCTATCTCTTATACACATCTAGATGTGTATAAGAGACAGGCGTACATGCGTGTGTATACGCATCTGAGTCTGAATATGTGTATGAAATTCTACCTTGAGCATACCTATATGTGCCCATCACTGGCGGTCTGTGCCATCTAAGATGGGCTGATTATTTTTTGTCTTCGTCAGCATTGTCTTATTTCTATTACAGCATATTGGATGACTGTCATTCATATTCCATTCAACCAGTTCAATGTAACAGCGATAGGTTTAGGCTAATTTGATACTCAAATTTTCCCTATTCCCATCATGAGGTTGCTACAACCTAGTATATGAATGAAGGTTTACACTGTAGGTGCACACAGGTCGAGAGAAAAATTAGAGGTGACAGTGGCACATGGACAGACAGTGACACATGGACAGACCGCCTTGCACACTCTTGCCTGCATCTAGCTGATATAGGGTGTAATCATTAGTCCAACAGTTGCAAACGAGAGTTTCTATTGGACAATTCAGGTATGTTTACTTCCATTTAGTTCCATTTGCTTCCGTTTAAGAAACGTTTTTCAACAGAATCGGCGGAATGAATGCACACACCCCTGAAAACACACAAACACAGTTCTCATTCATAGCAGCCACATAAAAACAGGATGATCAGTTTGCTCGTTAGATCCTTCTCACATCCATGCGCTCTCTTCCTCTCACCTTTTCCCTTTGCTTATGGACTTCAGTGCACAACATATCAGCTGTACAGTATGTGACCAGGTGAAAAATCCTTTCCAAACCATACCATAACTGCTAAACACAGCCTACATCGTTGTCACCATATTAGCTAAATTAACATCATAGTCAACATAGAATGAACGTGTTAGTAAACCCGCTACAATAATGCAATAACGTTAGTGTAAGCAGTTTAGCACTTACAACTGCAGGCCCTGTGGCAATAAATCAGTAAAAACAAAAGCTTACATTGATTTGGAAGAGTTCCAGTGTTGTGTTGGATAGTCATAACCAGCTAGCTAACATAGCATCCCTCTGTTTGAGCGGGGTGTTTGAGTAGGCTAAACTAGCTAGCTGCATTTGCTTGCTAAGTAAGTGAACATGAAAAAAATATAGCTAGCTCTCTCTGTCTCTTGCATCTCCTTGATTTTTTAACATAACAATTGTCTTTCTCTTTTTTTGTGTCAACTACTCACCACATTTTATGCACTGCAGTTCTCTGATCCTTTGAGTGGACAACATGTCAGTTCATGCTGCAAGAGTGCTGATAGGTTGGAGGACGTCCTCCGGAATTTGTCAGAATTACTTTGTAAGTCTATGGAAGGGGGTAAAAACCATGAGCATTCCAGGTTTCGTATTGAAGTCAATGTGCCCAGAGGAGGATGGAAGCGAGCTGTCCTCCGGCTTACACCATGGTGCCACCCTACAGAGTGCTGTTGAGGCTACTGTAGACCTTCATTGCAAAATCGTGTGTTTTAATCAATTACTTGGTGACGTGATTATATTTAGTATAGTTTTATCTAAAAAGGATAACATTTTAAATGTTTTACTTTTTTTTTTTATGAAATTCAATGAGGATGGTCCTCCCCTTCCTCCTCTGATGAGCCTCCACTATTGCCTATGAATTATTGTATGTGGCTATGGCTGTGGATACATTCTTAATATACCTGTGCACTAAGGTTCATGAGCTGGATGTATCTAACGGAGAACATGATGCTTGGACAAAATGTTTTGATTATTCTGCGACGTTGAGGAATAAGCCCAAGAAGCATATTTTAGTCCCCACTTATCTTTGACCTTTGTTCAGACGTTACATTAAAGCATTCTACACATACCCACTGTACACATACCCACTAAATCATATTCTTTACAACTGACAGGCAATGGCACTAAGCAAGGCTGGGGGAAAAAAAACATGAGGGATGGAGCGTACCAGACTAACATAGTCTGGCTTGAAATAGCTCAGTTCACCTTCAAGAAGTCCATTTTGTACATACCTTTTCTGGCTTACAGAAATAAATAGAGACCACTCAGGGCCCAATGAGAAGATCAATATAAATTGTAGGTCCATTTGGTCGTAATATGGTTGTATGTCACAATGCTCTGACTGCAGTTTTGATGCAATCTGAGGGATGTATGACAATCAAAATGTCAAAGGTACTACCCGCGGAGAATACATAGATTGATGGTATGTCTTTGGAGAACCTCTGCTGGACTTTGACCTTAAAATAAAATACAATTGTATTTGTCAAATGCTTCGTAAAACAACAGGTGTAGACTAACAGTGAAATGCTTACTTATGGTCGTTTCCCAACAACGCAGAGAAAGGTCAAATGGAAAAATAAAAAGGAAAGTAATAACACATAATAATAACAGTAAAAATGAATACACAATGAGTAATGAAAGATAACTTGATATGTACAGTGCATTAGTATTCAGACCATTGTCTTTTTCCACATTCTTTACGTTACAGCCTTATTCTAATATGGATTAAATAAATAAACAAATCCTGATCAATCTACACACACTCCATAATGACAAAGCTAAAACGGTTTCTTTTTTGCAAATGTATAACATCTTTAAAACAGAAATACCTCATTTACATTGATCATCCTTAAGATGTTTCTACAACTTGATTTCAGTCCAGCTGAGGTAAATTCAATTGATTTTGACATGATTTGGAAAGGCACACACCTGTCTATATTAGGTCCCAGAGTTGAAAGTGCATGTCAGAGCAAAAACCAAGCCATGAGGTCAAAGGAATTGTCCATAGAGCTCCAAGACAGGGATTGGGTAAAGGTGCAGACCTGGGAAAGGGTACCAAAAAATGTCTGCAGCATTGACGGTCCCCAAGAACACAGTGGACTCCATCCTTCATAAATGGAAGCATTTTGGAACCACCAAGACTTTTCCTAGAGCTGGCCGCCTGGCCAAACTGAGCAATCGGGGGAGAAGAGCCTTAGTCAGGGAGGTGACCAAGAACCTGATGGTCACTCTGACAGCGCTCCAGAGTGCCTCTGTGGAGATGGGAGAACCTTCCGCAAGGAGAACCATCTCTGCAGCACTCCACCAATTAGGCCTTTATGGTAGAGTGGCCAGACGGAAGCCACTTCTCAGTAAAAGCCACATGACAGCACTCTTGGAGTTTTCCAAAAGGAACCTAAAGACTCTCAGACTGTAAGAAGCAACATTCTCTGGTCTGATGAAACAAATATTGAAAATCTTTGCCTGAATGCCAAGAGTCATGTCTGGAGGAAACCTGACACCATCCCTATGGTGAAGCATGTTGGTGGCAGCATCATGCTGTGGGGATGTTTTTCAGCGGCAGGGACTGGGAGACTAGTCAGGATCGAGGGAAAGATGAACAGAGCAAAGTACAGAGATCCTTGATGAAAACCTGCTCCAGAGCTCCCAGGACCTCAGACTTGGGCGAAGGTTCACCTTCCAACAGGACAATGACCCTAAGCACACAGCCATGGCAATGCAGGAGTGGCTTCAGGACAAGTCTCTGAATGTCCTTGAGTGGCCCAGCCAGAGCCCGGACTTGAACTCGATCGAACATCTCTGGAGAGATCTGAAAATAGGTCTGCAGCAACACTCCCCATCCAACCTGACAGAGCTTGAGAGGATCTGCAGAGAATAATGGAAGAAACTCCCCAAATACAGGTGTGCCAAGCTTGTAGCACCATACCCAAGAAGATTCGAGGCTGTAATCACTGTTAAATGTGCTTCAACAAAGCACTGAGTAAAGGGTCTGATTACTTATGTAAATGTAATATTTAATTTATTTATTTTCATTGATGAGTTAAAAATAAAATTGAATGAATTTTAGAATAAGGCTGTAATGTAACAAAATGTGGAAAAAGGAAAGGGGTCAGAATTCTTCCCGAATGCACTGTACATACTCTTAGTTATTCCTAGTTATGTGACGAGTGAAAACCGACGACAATGAGACATCCAATACGGAAGAGGTCAAAGACTTGGCTGTGTGATGCTACTGTAGGACAACAACCTCTCCCTGAACGTCAGCAAGACAAAGGAGCTAGAGATGGCTTGAGCTGACAAATGAGTTAAAGACTGCATTGCATAGACAAGAATGTGTTTTGCTAGGGATAGCTTAGGAGTAGAACAATCACGCATTGTCTCAAAATCATCCTTGCATCTGGGAAAGTAAGCCAGGATGGGGGTTAAGACAACAACCCCGTGCAGATAACGACCGGATGAACCCAGAGTTGCTTATGATGCCCCTTGATCTGCATGGGAGGGGTGGAACCAACCATGACTAAGCATTTTTAGTGTCCGCTACATATAGTACTCTGCATTTGTGTTAAGGTTAGGCTACTCGGCCTAACAGTCAAGACTGTTGGGTTGACTAGTCTCATTACTGCAATAATTAATCAATATTACCCTTTTTACACGTACCAACACATGGGTGTGATCACTCCACAGTGGTCCTTGTAGCATACGATCAAACCGGTGTGATTAGAACGCGTATTTATAATATCCAGTTTCGAATTACTCGAGGAAAGATTGACATAACACAAGCGGTCATAATTTTATAACTCTCGGCTGACAGAAACTACAATATGAATTAGCTAATAGCAATGACTATTTATAATTAATCACATCACGGGTAAGCTCAATATTGATCAAAATAATTGAGTGAACCACCTTCTAGAAGCTGATTTCACACTACACGATATTCCACACAAATGTCACAAATGTCATGCTCGGTACGACGTCTCGATACTCTTAGGAGCAAGTATTTGTGTAACATGAAAGATTCTAGCGAAGACCCCTGTATACATGCTCGAAGGCCCACCAATATAGCACAGCAGGATTTAAAAAGACAAAGCCATTCGGGTAATGATTTACTTTTACATATCCATAACGCATTAATTACACCTCTATAAGCATTTCATGAACAATAATGAAATATATCCATAGCATATGTATAGCGCATTCATGTTATGCTATGCAATAGCTCATATTTAGGTATCTTAATAGATGCATCATTGCAATTACAGCTTGTGTCACCATTATGTCTGTTCTCAGTGTGCTTCTGCCATACAATTGCTAGTGTGGTTGTGCCAAACCACGTTCAGAAAATGATGCTGATACATAGCCTGTACTCGCCCCATTTCCCAAAACGGGCCGGGGTAGGTCCGTGACTTGCCTTACCTGCCTATTCTTCTTCCTCTTCTTTCCACTGAGGTCAATGGTGTATGGGGATCCTCACAGGGTTGAATCCTCCAGGGTAAATGTTACAGATAAAATCGTGTAGTTGAGGGTCATTACTCTTTCTGAGCTCTTGCACAGCATGACATGAATATGCTATAGATATAGTTCATTAACTAATAATGCAGTTGGGACCTGTTATAACATGCTCATGAGATGCGATTATAGAGTCAATCGTTACCAGAAATGTAGCGATTACTAACTTATCCCCCAGTCCAAGGGTATAGTTGATATCCATCAGTCAACTCTTCAATCTCCCAGATCTGAAGGCAATCTGGATATCTCCATGCAGCGTTCATAGTCCACTACCTTGTGTCAGATGGAGATCATGGTTGCTGAGGGATGAAGACCTGATCTAGGCATGCAGTTGCTGGCTGCTCACTTCATGTTCTCCCCATGCACTGAGAAGCCCAATCCATACACTCAAATATTTATTCGTACCTTTATTTAACTAGGCAAGTCCGTTAAGAACAATTTCTTATTTACAATGACGGCCTAGGAACAGTGGGTTGTTCAGTGGCAGAACGACAGATTTTTACCTTGTCAGCTCAGAGATTTGATCTAGCAACCTTTACTTAAAGGTGGTCCAACTGGTCCAATGCTCTAACCACGCATACATTCCCATATACTCCCATAAGTTCTTCAGAGTCCCAGCAAAAATCACTTCACACGCTAGCGTGCGGTTCCCGATAGATCGGCTGTATTGAATTTCAATAGATTCAAATGTACAGTTTATGTACCGTCAGAAAGGTCGGTGGGGCGACCATTTTGTCACCGAGCACCCGGTGTTGTGTATCTTTCCCCTCTGTTGCATTTTAATCACTCGGCGCACAACCAATCAATAAGCCATTTCATGCTACCCAGACCAACATGTAATTCACTCGCACTGTACTGCTGGGAAATGCATTTGCTGCTGCTGATGTATATACAAATGAATGGCAGTTCTGAATAATGCTGGAGAACCGACACAAAATAAGAAGAGACCAAGCTCCAGCATTGATATAATGGCCTTGCTTGTATTGATAAAGTCTGGACTAGTTTAGAGGGATTCCACGCCAACGTGGAGCAGAAAATATCTCAGATTCGGGTAATTCTCACATAGAAACTTTAATGGAAGGAAGGATGTTTGACATGCTTTTAACATTTGTATCACAAACCATTTTTGAGAAAATCATGATGAAAGTGGCCATTTTAGGCCCTTTTTAGACCTATACCTGCCTCCTGAAAACCATATGATCAGTGAACTGTGCATGACACAGACAACATATTGGTGTCATTATCTTTATGTGCTCTAAAATATGGAGTATGTTTTGATTCTGAAATACAAATTCAGATGAATTTATTCAATATAAAAAATATGAATAAATCTCAACCAGCCTTTTTGATTTAGTTCAGTTTGCTAATTCTGAAGTTCTGATCAATTGTATGAGCACCACACTAAAACAATGAATGGTAAAGGGATTCAAAGGGAATTCCCTCTGCTGGTGATTTGCTGAATGTCCAATCTTGATGGAGTGCTGTGAGTAGTTAATGCCAATTTTCTGTGTAAAATGGGTCATTTCATTAAAAGTACCAGAGAGCTCAGTCTGGAAATGTGATGTGTATGAATAGTATATTAATCCAAACAATATGTCTAAAAATCTGCAAATTCAAAATGTGTCGTTTTGAGATATTCATATTTTTAATGTGAAATAAATTAACAGTGAAAATGTGTATTTGAGAATCTAGATATACTCTATATGTTAGAGAACACTAAGGACTATAATAACACCAAGATGTTGTCTGTGTCATGTACGATTCACAGATAATAGGGTCTCAAAGCCTAAAATGACCACTTTCATGATTTTCACAAAAATGGTTAACAAATGGAAAAAGCATTTCAAGCATCCTTCCTCCCAATGAAGTTTCTGTGTGAATATTGCCAGAACAATCTGAGATACGACACTATTTTCTGCTCCCGCTGGCATGGAATCCTCCTACTTTTGAGGAGGCCTATGGTGACATGATCTGGGTTGTCTATTATTAAAGGGATACTTCAGGATTTTGGCAATGACTGGAAGTTTATGGTAACTGCTAGAATGCGAGTAAATACCATAGACTTCCAGTCATTGTGCTAAAGCTAGTTAGCATTGGCTTGTGAAACTACCTCTAACTTCCTTCATACCGGATGCAGAGACATACAAATTGTATCCATGCGTTCATCTGACTCTGGGGAAGTAGGGCTTCATTACCAAATCCCAAAGTATCCCTTTAACGTGTAATTACACTACTTTGGCCGTGAAACAAGACTTTAGTAGAGATGGCAACAACTTTTGGAAAATCAATGGGGAATTCAACTAGCATGTGAGGATACAACACATCTATAGAGAGAGCAACACATTGTGGGAAATCAAGGCTACATTCAGCTAGCAATTTCTTTCGTTCTGAATTATTATGATATAGTGCATATTTGGGCTACTGAAAGTGATTGGCAACTAGTGGATTTAATCCGTGGTTGCCTGACTACGGTGTGTATTCTCTTTTAAGTCTGCATTCTCCGTCTATCTCCCCCAAAGAGATCAGTGGAGAGGCAGGGCCCTAGATCCAAATCGATTTGGTAAAAGCAGCGCTGTCCATCATGTCTCTGTGACTGACAGACGGAATGAGATGCCTGTGTGCCTAAGGCGTCACTCCATTCAAGGTTATGAATTGCATATCTCATGTACGTGACGGATTCAAAAGAGTGCAGGATGTAGGTAAGACTCTGTTTGTATTGGGAAGTCTGTGTTCACGGCTATTCCAGAGGATCAGCCATGCACGAGATGCTGTGCTCACCAACCTTGAGAAATCATTTCCTGCAGTGCTTTTGGTGAATAATTAAGTCAAAGGTTCGAAGTTCAATAACAGCATCCTAGATTAGAGGATGGGCTCATTTCAAGGTGACTATAGTGTATGATATTAAATATAGAGTATGATATTAAATATAGTGGATCATATTAAATATACAATCCCATTTGATCTAGTATCATATTAAATAGTGAATCAAATAAAGAGTCATATCATATTATATTTGAATGTCTTCATTGCTCTTACAGGAAAGTATAACCAAGGATCATGGTAATTTGTAACAGGTCATCTAAAGTCCCACAAGGGAAACGAAGTTAATATAAATTGACATAGGAAGACTGGCAAGTCCATTGCGAGTGTTCTGTGCCCTTTCAAAATATCAATAACCCAAGTGTATTATTATTACGTTGTGCTTTAAAGGGATGTTTTAATGCCACAACTGCGAATGGTGGTTTACAAAATAATGGGGCTCTGACGGGTCTGGTCAGGACTGTCCATCAACTAATCACTGACCAGCCAAGCCCAACCACACAAGCTGTGGGAGTATAAGTGGAGCTGCACCACTGAGTTCTCTTGCTTGCTATTGGTGTGCGCGCTAGACCGTACCGTTCTATACTGAATTCCCAGATGGCTATAAAGGCAATGTGTGTTTTATACTGTGCACTGTATGGTTGTCTGCAGAGAATATCAGCATTTTCCACTTATAATGTTTCTGGCTAGTGATACTGGCTACAAAAATATAATTAAATATGGATGAAATGTAACCACCAGGGTACCTTTCCAAACAACAGCTGTAGAAATGCATTGGCATGTGTATGAAAGATAAACACTTTTCTCTATCAACAGTTTTTTTCTGTTTACTGTAACAGATAGGCTTATGCTGGGTAAAAAATATGAGTAAATATTTGGCAATAAACCTAACAACAACATATTTTCAATTTCACTATAATCAACATTATGGGGTGATTTTCCGGACACAGGCTACACTTAGTCCTGGACTAAACAGTATTACAGTATTTTCAGTCCAGGACTAGGGGGTTGTTCCATGCCTTTTCATCAAGCCATATCACCCACCATCTCAAATTGTTCAGAAATTATTTCTGTAGTTAGAAATAGATAAGATTAGCATTACTGCAACATTATTTAGTTGAAATATAATTTGATCTCTGAGAAATTAAACTAGTTGATTGCACCCAAATTGTCTATTTTAATATAAAGGATTCATATAATATTCAATACATATCCAATTTGGACCAAACTTTTTATTAACAATGAGTAAGACATGAGGAATCCAAAGAAATTGTCAAAAGCCGCCCATCCAAACCCCATGTCAATTCCACCCCAACAATGAGTATACAGTATCATGTATGACAAGTAGTATTGAGCTGCGGCTTGGAGTATTGTTTCTTCATCCTATTTAATGTATTCCCAGTGAATTTGGTTATGTTTTTTTTCCCTGTTCAGAGAAATTATTAATTGAAGTTTTTAGGTTTTTGTTCTGTCCTACATCATAATATTACCAGGTTCTGACCACTAGATGGTGCTGTTCCAGGTGATGTATTTTTTTTAAGACCACCCAACAACCCCTCAACTTTAAAGGGATAGTTCCTCTAAATGACTAAATTGCCTATTGGTTTCCTTACCCTGTAAGCAGTTTATGGACTAGGTATGACAGAAACCCATGCTTTGGTTTTGTTATCTGGGCACTGTTTCAAATGCTATCTTTTTTTGCATTTGTGGCACAAATCCAATGCAAGTCAATGGTACCTAATGTTAGTATTTTTTGTGCTTCATATCCAAATCATCTACAGTATAAGCAACATCATTGAGTTACACAATCAATTTGTAGATACTTCAGGATGATTTGGACATGAAGCGTGAAAATGCTAATATAGATATCATTGACTTGCATTGGATTTGTGCCACAAATGCTGAAAAGTTACCATTTCAAACAGTAGAAAACAAAACCCATGCATGCATTGTTGTCATACCTTGTCCATAGACTAAGAAACCCCATAGATACTTTTGTAATTTTGGTGAACTATCCCTTTAACATTGAGGGGGTGGGGGGTCTTTAAAAAAGTTAGCACCTGGAACAGCATCATCTAGCGGTCAGAACCTGGTAATAACATGGTGTAGGATATGACATAAACCTAACAACTTCAATTACTAATGTCTCTGAATGGGGAAAAAAACATCACTAAATTCACTGTGAATACATTACATAGGATTAAGAAACAATACTCCAAGCCGCAGCTGAATACTACTTGTCAGACACAGAGAACTGATACTATATACTTGTGCTTTTATGGCCTGGTAACCACAGGGTCACTGGTTCAATTCCAATCAGGAGTCCATAGGTTTGGCTGTTCTGTTCCCTTTACCTTTCTATTGATGAACTAGGCCTAGAACCGACTTACTAGGTTGCCAAGACGGACAGGAGGAATGATCTGCAATCTACAGGAAGGTGCACCATTGCTGGCAACACAACACCACAATGCTCATGCTTTCCTCAAAAGGTCAGCGTGAGAAAATGTCACAGTGATAGAAAAAACTATAGGCCCTGAGGAAGAGTGAAAGAGAATATTTTCAGATGTGACTATATTTGATTGATAGTAATTAAGGAGGGAGGAGAATGTGGAAAGTTTCATAGGGTTAGAGGCAGAAGCTTGACATTTAGATTGGTAGAAAGTGGCTTTAGCACCAAATGCAAAGAAAGAGAAGGTAGAGAGGGAGTGAAAGGATGATAGGACCTTTTTAAAATATAAGAAAGGAAGACGTTCCTAACCAAATACGCTTTGTTTTGTGTGTTTGTGACCTGAGTACGTGTGTATTGATGAGAGATGTATATTATGGATGGATGATGGACCCTAATTTTGGTAATATGTGACTCACCACCTGGATTCGGTCTTATGTAGCAAAATGTGAAATTGGGTTTTTTACATTGGTGAAATGGAGAGACTCAGAGCTACAAAATGGTATATCATACACTGCATTGTTGAGGAACAATGGGAAAGTAAATCTGCTTTGAATGTTGATAAACTTGTGAACTCACTTTTGAGAAAAGGGCCTTTGAATTTTTGGTACCTACTGGAGAGCTCTTCTTTGTCTACACCCATTCAGCATTGTTCACAACCTCTTAAACCAGCCCCACCCATCTCTTTAAGGATTCACATGTGAGGTCATGTGCTAAACAGTGAGTAGTGTAGTAAAGATTAAGACTAAATGTGGTAGTAGCCTACAATAACGAAAAATTCCAGGTAAACAGAAAGTGTCCAGATAAAAATATTTTATAAATATTAGATGACGATTACCCAGACACACATACTTGAGTAAATGTAAAGAAACCTTAATAGAAAATGACTAAGTAAAAGTCACCCAGTAAAATACTACTTGGGTAAAAATATTTGATATTAAAAATACTTAAGCATCAAAAGTAAATGGAATTGCATAAAATATAAATCATTTCAAATTCATTATATTAAACCAGACGGCCCAATTAAAAAAATATATATATTGACGGGGCACACTCCAATATTCAGACATAATTTACAAACAAAGCGTTTGTGTTTAGTAAGTCTGCCAGATCAAATGCAGTAGGTATGACCAGGGATGTTCTCTTGATTAGTGTGTGAATTGGACAATTTTCCTGTCAAAATGTAACGAGTACTTTTGGTTGTCAGGGAAAATGTATGGTGTAAAAAGTACATTCTTTTCATTTTGGAATGTAGGGAAATTAAAGTAAAAGTTACCAAAAATGTAAATAGTAAAGTAATGTACAGATACCCCAAAAACATACTTAAGTAGTATTTAAAAGTATTTTTACTGAAGTGCTTTACACCACTGGCCATATGCCTTCACACCAGTATATTAGCATACTTTACATATTGACGTTAGATGGCTGGCTAGCTAACAGCAAGCTTTAACTAGCAATACAAATCGATTGTCATAGCTAGCTAAACCAAATAGCTAACTAACTAGCTAAGATTTAACCTAACATTAGCCTATAACTAGCAATGCGAAATGCATTCTGAGAAAACATCGCTAACGTTACACACACGTCATACACGTAAGTTAATGTTAGCTAGCAAGCCAGCCATCAGCTAATGTTAGTTAACTAACAGCAAGCTTTAACTTGGTCTTTTGTTTAGACATGTCACGTTAACGTTAGCTAGCTAAAAAATGAACGATAATCACAATCCATAGAGTAATATTACTAGCAATACAAACCGATTGTCATAGCTAGCTAAAGTTGACCAAATAGGTTCAATGTCAGTTAGCAACCCAGCCATCAAACTCCAGCTGGCTAGCTAACAGTAAGCTTTACCTTGCAACTTTCTGACAAAATTAGAAATGTATAATATCTGAAACTGTAGCTAGATTCTTACCCGTAAACATGGATGAAAGCTTCACGGCAGACTGCAAACCCTTTTATTAAATAAGACCTCCTGTGTCGTTTCCGGTTAGTTTGCACAGCTTGTTTGGCCCGTTGCTGTCTTCGAATGATTTCAAAACTCGGTCAACTTATTCCGTGAGAGTGAGTCAGCATGGCATGATCCACTGACCTTTGCCGATAGCACCTGGTAAATTCAGGGTAGCAATGTTATTGAGAGCAGTAGCAACATATTTGCAGTTCTCCATGGCTAATGTTATATCTTTCAAAAAAACTGCATTAGAAAGGATTATCTACGCATAATGAGCAACTCATTTTATAGATAGCCACAAGATGCTACACCGCAGACCAATCTGAAACTCATCCTTCGGCATGTCCAGCCCACTCATTATCTCAGCCAA
This sequence comes from Salvelinus sp. IW2-2015, assembly GCF_002910315.2. Lineage (NCBI taxonomy): Eukaryota > Metazoa > Chordata > Actinopteri > Salmoniformes > Salmonidae > Salvelinus > Salvelinus sp. IW2-2015. The sequence continues at coordinate 6,604,873 of NC_036839.1, read as the reverse complement.
TCATGGCTAGCGGGAAGGTTCCTGACTTTTTTTTGGCTAAACCAACTAGGTTCGTAATTTAACAACTTTATTCATATTTACAGACAGCATGAAAGTTCACGTTTTGAGAAGGCATTTCGGGCGTTTTTACGTTCAAACGGCTCTCCTGTGAAGTTGTGACTTGCGGCATACCCCTAGTTTCCTGAATCAGGTCACATGTGTGGTCAACAATAGTGATATTTGAAGCGTGACACCAGTATCAGACATTAGGTCTCCTATGTTCTCCAGTAGTAAATTGGCAGATGCTTCACTACTGGTTCTAATACAAGGTATCAGGGTCCGTGACCCATAAAATGGCACAAATACCATAACTCCTCTCCAGGAAAGTGGATAGCACTACATTGGAAAATAAATAAAATTCACATATATTAGAGCCGTGAGTGAGGAAGTCTAAACACTCTGGACACCGTTGAGAGAGGCTCAGAAATAACCACCATTGAAATGTCATCCGTTGTTTTTTGACACTCCCGTAAAAGTAAGATTAGAAGAGGTAAACTACAGCAAAGCCATAGAGGCACTAAAAGCAGCGCGAGTGAATTCTACCAATTGGGCTCGAATCTAAAAAAAAAAATCAAATCTTGGATAAAATTGGGTAGCATTTCCCTGCTGTTGTAAAATTCCAATCTAATATAGAATTCAGAGATGGTATTGAGAGTTGGTACAATGACATAAGAGAAATCAAATATGATATTGATATTAGTGTTCTATCAACAGCAAAACTGATAAAACAGGAATTAGTACAGGTACTCAGAATAACCGTACTGAGTATGCTTATTGGTCATAGTGTGGATAAGGCTCCTAATGTAACTCTTCAGAAAATGGGCATGGTTTGACAACTTTTTCAGCTTTGAAGAAAATGGCAGAAAATATCCATCCGAAGTCCGACGAAAGCGGACACAAACTCATTGCGTTAACTAATTATGACAAATGTTAAGAAAATGTTGAGCAATGTAATAGAGTAATGACTTTTCAAGTAAGTAACATGTTATGTTGGCTGACAATATGTTAGTTACACTATCCTTATGAACGGCATAGCATATCATTACAGAAGTACGTGCCGGTAATAATGTTAGTTGGCTACTAATACATCGAACTTGCCAGTATAATAACTAACTACCCAATGTCTATTGACTTGATTATTCACGTCATTCTTAGCTTAGCTAAATTGTGTAGTCGTTGTGCTTTCTCAATGGACATTTTTAGTTCAGGTGCGTTCGTAAATTCTCTCTGGATATCTGCTCTGATTTCAGAGCACTCTCATCTGAATGTGCCAGAGTGCAGAATAACTGTTGAATTTACTAACGCTCAACACCCGTTGAATATGGCAGGTGTCAGTAAACGTCAGGAAAAAAGCGTAATTACATTGTTACCAGCAGCACAGTTATAGTCACCAGCGCTCTGGGTTACATGAAAAAGCCTAACCAGCTCTGCTAGTGCTTGTAAAATGGTCAGAGTGAGGTGTTCTCAAATTTGTGTCTGGAAATAGCTTGCAAGCTAGCCAACTTTAGCAAGTTAGCTTGGGTGCTTGACTGCCATTGTGAGGTCAGAATGCTCGGATCAACCCTGCTCCTCGGCCAGAGTGAACACACCCAAAGTCGTAAGATGTCTAGCTAGTAAGTTGTTATGCTAACAAGCTAGCAAAAGGTTGCATAGCAACAGCATCAACTTCTGGTATACAGACGAAGCACTAGTATGCTCAACTGAAAGGTTACCATTCGTTTACAGTATACAAAAATGAACGAATAGTATGTAGTATACTCATTAAGTATGAAGTATACAGTATGTTAGTATGGGTATTCGAACAGAGCTTGGGTATGTGAATATATTGATAAAATGTGTACGTATGTTTTGATGGCAGGTTTGAAACCTGTTATCAAAACAGATATTGCGAGAGTAGCGGAAAAATACAGAAGCGTAGTGTGACACCCTGATCTGTTTCACCTGTCTTTGTGATTGTCTCCACCGCCCTCCAGGTGTCGCCCATCTTCCCCGTTATCCCCTGTGTATTTATACCTGTGTTCTCTGTTTGTCTGTTGCCAGTTCGTCTTGTCAAGCCAACCAGCATTTTTCTGTCAGCTCCTGCTTTCCCCCAGTCTCTTTTTTCTCATCCTCCTGGTTTTTGACCCTTGCCTGTCCTGACCCTGTACCCACCCGCCTGACCACTCTGCCTGACCTGAGCCTGCCTGCCGTCCTGCACCTTTGTCCCTGTTGCTGTAATAAACAATGTTACTTCGACACGGTCTGCATCTGGGTCTTACCTTGATACCTGATAGCGAGGGGCCGTTGGAAGAATGAGTATAGCAGGGCAAGGGAGCTCGAAATGTGATACATTTACGTCAGGAAAAAGTATTGTACCTAGTGGGGTAACAGGCAGAATCGAAAGCTATACAGCTACTACCCATGTCTCTGACCATAGGACCAGTAACAAGACCCAGAAAATGTTACATAGCAACGGGTGTGGAAGCAATTTTTGGGTTGGAAGAATCTATGCGAAATACCAGGGGAATGGATTTCAAAAGGTAACAAATTAAAATTACCAGGCCAAACACTCCTTGTGAGTCTCAGAAAACCTTGGGGGGGTTTAAATCTCGTAAAACACTTAACTCCATCTTATTCTGAAATAGATTTACAGAATTGACAAAAGGGAGGGGTCACGAGAAATAAGAGTGGAGTTGAGTAATTGTTTCTAGAGTTTTGAGCCAGCATTGAGGTTGCCAAACCTAAAATTACATTTTAAAATGTTTGTTCATAAACATGAAGGGCATTGTAGTGCGGTGGTTGTGTAAAATCATGGGAGGAAAGAGAGACCAGTCACATACAGGAGTAAATCGTTAGACTGGGTGGTGAGATAAATGCTGCTGTGTCTAAGTGTAGTACAGGCTACATAAAGGATACATAAACGTTGGGATGGATTAAAACACAACGGTTAATGAGTGGAGGGAGGACATTGGCCTCCTTGTGAACAAAATGTATCATGTTTTATGTTGTCTGTAATTTAAAACGTTTTGTTCACCTGGTAAAGTAACGTTAGACTGTTAATCTAAAGGTTGGTGATTGAGAAGGATTTCTGAGTTGAAGGAAATGGATATGTAGACTAGTGAAAGTAACAGATAGCATTCTAATAATGCAATGTCTTAGTAATTTAAAGAAGTGAAGGAGGTATGAATAATTGAATAAGACATGCTTTTTACAATTTATTACTCAATTCTATAGTTTGAGTAACACCAGTGATTTAAGTAAGAAGGTAATGTCCTCTAAAACAATCATCTGTTTCCATTACTTGGAACTTTGTCAATAATTGAAGTAGACGGGGCATCAGGTAGCCTAGTGGTTAGAGTGTTGGGCCAGTAACCGAAAGGTTGCTATCTCGAATCCCCAAGCTGACAAGGTAAAAATCTGTCGTTCTGCCCCTGAACAAGGCAGTTAACCCAGGCCGTCATTGTAAATAAGAATTTGTTCTTAAACTTGCCTAGCTTAATAAATAAATACATGTTTTTAGTACTGAATATTGAGCCAAGAAGCCAGCGCCAACATTTTGAAGGACCTAGCAGATATGTTAAACAGGTTTTATTTTTTGACTAGTTTTTGTCTCAGGGACAGTTTGATTACAAGATAGGGGCTCTGGGATTGTTTACTTTAGAAAGTGCCTATTCAGCTTGACGGGACATTGTATCATCTGATCTGTCTGAAGTATAAATCTATATACAACTGATGGAATGTTCGCTAACATTATATTTTTTTTACATGTTTATCAATGATTCTGTATCTCTAAAACTGCAGAATTTCACGAACTGTTCTTCCAAGACAACAGCCTTGTGAAACGCAAATATAAACACCATGGGACCACGCAGCCGTCATACCGCTCAGGTATCTCTCCTAGAGATGAACGTACTTTAGTGCGAAAAGTGCAAATCAATCCCAGAACAACAGCAAAGGACCTTGTGAAGATGCTGGAGAAAACAGGTACAAAAGTATCTATATCCACAGTAAAACGAGTCCTATATCAACATAACCTGAAAGGCCACTCAGCAAGGAAGAAGCCACTGCTCCAAAACTGGCATAAAAAAGCCAGACTACGGTATCAACTGCACATGGGGACAAAGATCGTACTTTTTGGAGAAATGTCCTCGTCTGATGAAACAAAAATAGAACTGTTTGGCCATAATGACCATCGTTATGTTTGGAGGAAAAAGGGGGAGGCTTGCAAGCCGAAGAACACCATCCCAACCGTGAAGCAGGGGGGTGGCAGCATCATGTTGTGGGCGTGCTTTGCTGCAGGAGGGACTGGTGCACTTCACAAAATAGATAGCATCATGAGGAAAGTAAAATTATGTGGATATATTGAAGCACATCTCAAGTCATTAGTCAGGTAGGTAAAAGCTTGGTCGCAAATGGGTCTTCCAAATGGACAATGACCCCAAGCTACTTCCAAAGTTGTGGCAAAATGGCTTAAGGACAAGTCAAGGTATTGGAGTGGCCATCACAAAGCTCTGCCTCAATCCATAGAGCATTTGTGGGTAGAACTGAAAAAGCATGTGCGAGCAAGGAGGCCTACAAACCTGACTCAGTTTCACCAGCTTTGTCAGGAGGACTGGGCCAAAATTCACCCAACTTATTGTGGGCAGCTTGTGGAAGGCTACCTGAAACATTTGACCCAAGTTAAACAATTTAAAGGCAATGCTACCAAATACTAATTGAGTGTATGTAAACTTCTGACCCACGGGGATGTGATGAAATAAATAAATCATTCTCTCTACTATTATTCTGACATTTCACATTCTTAAAATAAAGTGGTGATCCTAACTGACTAAGACAGGGAATGTTACTAGGATTAAATGTGAGGGGAACGGCACCTCCGTACCTTCAGGCTCTGATCAGGCCCTACACCCCAAAAAACAAAAAAAAAAAACCCACCCAAAAAAACAAAAAAAAAAAAAAAACCCACAAAAAAAAAAAAAAACCAAAAAAAAAAAAAAAAAAAAAAAAAAAAAAAAAAAAAAAAAAAAAAAAAAACCCCAAAAAAAAACAAAAAAAAAAAAAAAAAAAAAAAAAAAAATAAAAAAAAAAAAAAAAAAAAAAAAAAAAAAAAAAAAAAAAAAAAAAAAAAAAAAAAAAAAAAAAAAAAAAAAAAAAACCAAAAAAAAAACCCAACCACCCAAAAAAAAAAAAAAAAAAAAAAAAAAAAAAAAAAAAAAAAAAATAAAAAAAAAAAAAAAAAAAAAAAAACCCAACCAAAAAAAAAAAAAAAAAAAAAAAAAAAAAAAAAAAAAAAAAAAAAAAAAAAAAAAATGGGCACTGCGTTCATCCACCTCTGGCCTGCTCGCCTCCCTACTGCTGAGGAAGTACCAGTTCCGCTCAGGCCATCAAAACTGTTCGCTGCTCTGGCACCCCAATGGTGGAACAAACTCCCTCACGACGCCAGGTCAGCAGTCAATCACACCTTTCGGAGACCACCTGAACCCCACCTCTTTAAGGAATACCTAGGATGGATAAAGTAATCCTTCTAAACCCCCCCCCCCCCCCCCTTAAAGGTTAGAGCACTATGTACAAGTGTGTTCCCTGGATATCATAAGGTGAATGCACCAATTTGTAAGTCGCTCTGGATAAGAGCGTCTGCTAAATGACTTAAATGTAATGTAAATGTAAAATGTCAGGAATTGTGAAAAATTTAGTTTAAATGTATTTGGCAAAGGTGTATGTAAACATCCGACTTCAACTGTACATCCAGGGTTTCGAGAGAGACTGCGATGTGTAAGCCTACCATGTGCAGGATGATTGCAATGTCCTCTTATTTTATTTCAAGGCTCTTACTGTATTTTAATGTGACCATGACTTCTGCATTGATGTTTACTAAAATATTGAATGTGGTCTTTACTAAATGTAGCCCATAGAAACACATTGAATAACACATTCATGAATAACACATTCATGAATAACACATTCATAAATGGCAAAAATACAGTAAACAAATGTATCATAAGGAATGTGTTATATCTAGCTTAGCTGTCAAAGAACTCACATCTGCACAGTTTCACATTGTACATCACTCTGTCATTTATTGACATGTGCCACTCATTCTGACAACCCATTTATCCGTAAAGCAGCACACTGTCGTAAACCATAACAACGTACAGTACGAACGAACAGCACGTCGTACCATACATAACATTTCTCCCCCCTTTCCAAAACCAGGGACTGGTACCATGTATAAAATGTCCATAGGGCAAGAACCTAGAGTGACACCTGTAAGAAAGAAACATTAACCCTTAAACGGAAGAGGTAAATAACGAGTCTCCGAACTAGCCAGTTTAGTCCATTAACCTGGAGGTTGACTAAGACACCTAACGGAGCCTAAGAATGAAAGGAGGTTATGTAGTCCCCCAGATGAGCACGGCGAGTTCGTTCCCTCATAGGCCATGCTTCAGCAGCCCCCGCTTGTGGCTCTGGCCCTTGGGGAGCCCACAGAGACTGTTGCTCAGGTGGTAGCAGTGGAGGAGGTCCATCAGGTGGCGTCTCTGGCCTGTATGTCAGTTTTGTGGGCATTTGTATTGCTTGAGGGGCAGGGACTTTTCTGAAGCGGTTGGCGTGCCAGCGTGATCCATTGCTCAGCATGAAGGTGGCGGACCCCAGTTGTCGACTGACCTGCAAGGGGTCCGACCAGAATGAGGCCATTTTGTTGCACCACTGAAATCGTCGGGCTCGGAACCAGTCTGACACTTGGATTGGCTTCTTCATCCTGTGTGCCTTGTCTAAATGCTGTTTCATTGTTCTTTGGTGCCTGGTCACTGCCTGCTTTTCTTGATTGCACCTGGTCGCCGGTTCTGCTACTCTCTGTGTTCTGTTCATTAGCATTTGGTTCAAAGTAGTTTAGAACGTGCACCCCTGGCCAGGGACGCTCTGATGCCGTTCTTCAGTGTTTGGTTCAAGCGTTCCACCCCCCTAGCTTGTGGATTGTAGTAGGCGTGCGGAAGTGTTTGATTCCCTTGTTGCTGAGATAGGAGAACTTGACAGAGGTTAGCTGGGGCCCATTGTCTGTGGTGAGGGTGAGGGGTAGGCCCCACCTTGTGAACAGGCTGTCTAAGATGTCCACGATGGCCTGTGCTGTGACAGGAACCACTTCTGGCCACTTAGAGTGGAGGTCATGTGCCACTACCAGGAAGCGCTGATGGTGAGGGACTGCGTGCCCATGGATCTCACCACAGATGTCCAGTTGGATGTGCTCCCAGGGGCTGGACAGCCATGCGAGAGGCTACCTTGGGGGTGGGGTGGACTTTCATGGTTTCCCACTGAGGAGGCATTTAGCACAATCCCTGACCAGGGCTTCAATGTTGTGGTCGATGCCTGGCCACCCCACAAGGTCTCGACATCGCTGCTTGACCTTCACTATGCCCAAGTGACCCTCGTGCGCCATTGATAGAACACGCGCACGCAGGCCACTCGGGACCACAGTGCAAAACCCCCGAGAGACAGACTTCTTCCCAGCAAGAAAGTTTGTGCTTCACCCTGGCGAAAGACACCAGCTCTTCTGGCACACGTGATTGCCATCCACTACATATGTAGGTGCGCAGGGTAGACAGTGTGGGATCCTGTTCCGATGCTTGCTTCAGCTCCTCTAGTGAGACGGCTGACTGAAGGGGAGCGTAGAGCATTTGTACAAGCTCTGTTTCGTTGTCGTCTGGCAAGGCGGTTGGAGCATGAGAGGAGGTCTGCCACCACGTTATCCCTCCACGGAGAGAATTTAGCTGATAGTCATACTGTCTGAGGCGGCTGCACAGATGGGCCGACTGAAGTTGCTTGTGGCCAGTTCCTGATGCCGACAGTAGCGTTGTGAGTGACTGGTGGTCGGTTCGGAGCTTGAAAAGCAGGTTCTATAGGTAGAGGTGCCACTTTTAGCATGCCCAGACAGGACAGTGCTCCTGGTTTGCCCACCGAGTACTGTTGTACATTGGGGCTCAGGGCCCTTGAGGCGAAGGCGTCAGGTCTCTCAATGCTATTCTGCAGCTGTGAGAGGACAGCTCCTAGTGCTCCGGCTGAGGCGTCATAGGTGACAATGGAGGAGCAGACGGGGTCACAGTGAAACAAGACTGGGGCTGTGGTGAGCTGGCTCTTTAGTGAGCGGACCGCATCTGAGCAGGCTGCCGTCCAGGCCCATGGCTCATCCTTCTTGAGGAGCTGGCGAAGGGGCGCTGTGGTCTGAGAGTAGTGGGACAGAAACCGGAGGTAGTAGGCTGTCAAGTCCAAGAATGAGGCCACCTGAAAGGCTGAGGTTGGTTCCGGGATGCGGAGGACTGCTTCAATGTTCGATATGAGTGGGGCAATACCTTTTGGCCGACAGGCGGAACCCCACAAACTCGATGGCTGGCGCTGCAAAGGTACACTTTCCAACGTTCAGGGTCAGGTTGTCCTGCAGTAGAGCACTGAATACTCTGTGGAGGTGATAGTCATGGATGTGGAGGTCAGGGCCGTGGACCACAATGTCGTCCAGATAGACTGCCACCACGGTTATTCCAGACAGCATGGTGCTTATCACCTTCTGGAAGCAGCTGGTTTCGGAGCAACACTACTGTTAAAAAATTTGGGGTCACTTAGAAATGTCCTTGTTTTTTAAAGAAAGGCACGTTTTTTTTCTCCATTAAAATAACATCAAATTGATCCGAAATACAGTGTAGACATTGTTAATGTTGTAAATGACTATTGTAGCTGGAAACAGCTGATTTTCTATGGAACATTACATAGGCATACAGAGGCCCATTATCATCAACCCTCACTCTTGTGTTCCAATGGCATGTTGTGTTAGCTAATCCAAGTGTATCATTTTAAAAGGCTAATTGATCATCAGAAAACCCTTTTGCAATTATGTTAGCTCAACTGTTGTCCTGATTTGAAGAAGCAATAAAACTGTCCTTCTTTAGACTAGTTGAGTATCTGGAGCATCAGCATTTGGGGGTTTGATTACAGGCTCAAAATGGCCAGAAACAAAGCACTTTCTTCTGAAACTCATCAGTTTATTCTTGTTCTGAGAAATGAAGGCTATTCCATGTGAGAAATTGCCAAGAAACTGAAGATCTTGTACAACGCTGTGTACTACTCCCTTCACAGAACAGCGCAAACTGGCACAAACCAGAATAGAAAGAGGAGTGGAAGGCCCCGGTGCACAACTGAGCAAGAGGACAAGTACATTAGTGTCTAGTTTGAGAAACAGACACCTCACAAGTCATCAACTGGTAGCTTCATTAAATAGTACCCGCAAAACACCAGTCTCAACGTCAACAGTGAAGAGGCGACTCCGGGATGCTGGCCTTCTAGGCAGAGTTGCAAAGAAAAAGCCATATCTCAGACTGGCCAATAAAAATAAAAGATTAATATGGGCAAAAGGGACGAGATGGCCGCATTAACTAGGAGATCCGCACAAGTAGTTTCCAATTCCTAATCTTACCTCCACTTCAAGTTTAAACTCATTTAGCTTTAGTCAAAAAGTCATGGCGGCTACAAAAGGCGACACTACAGGTGACATTTTTACCCGGACTCGAGCACTAGCGACGGAAAAAGCCTCCAAGAAGCAGCTAGCTTCAGAAAAAGCTAGCGCCATTAGCCAGGAGCAAGAGGACCCGTTCCCCCCCGAGGCCCAACGAATGCCAACCTCGCACTCTGTCGAAGACATCTTTTCTGAGCTGAGATCCCAACGTACAGAACTCAACACTAAACTAGATGCCATTAACGCTCAGCTCAGTGCGATAGGGGGCAAGGTGACAATCCTGGAAAATGCTTTGCCTGACATAAACAACAAGATAACCATAAACGCGGGGCGCCTGGACGAGGTAGAGGGGCGAATCCTATCCACGGAAAACGTATTGACAGACGCCATGGAAACAATAGCATATGCAAAAAAAAAAAAAAGAGCAGCTGGAAGAGAAAACAGAGGACCTGGAAAACAGGGGGCGAAGGAATAATTGTGTTCTATTAAATCTSGGCGAAAAAGAAGAGGGAAACATGCCACTGATCCGCTACCTGCAAGACAAACTTCCCGAGTGGCTCCACCTGTCCACCGACAGCGAGCTCACCGAGCACTGAGGCCCCAACCAGCAGCCAGACAACCACCGCGCCCAATCACCATACGTTTCCTGAGATTCACCGACAAGGAACGAGTCCTACAGGCGGCGAAAACCAACACCATTACAGTGGGAAACGCCAAACTCACCTTACTCCAGGACCTGTCAGCTGGAATACGCCGAAAGCGCCGAGAGTTTGACGAGGTGAAGAAATGCTCCATTGACCGAGGCATCTTTAGGGGATTCAAATACCCAAACGAGCTCAGGATTCTTCACCAAGGAGCCCTGCGACACTTCAAAACTCCCGAAGAGGCAAAACGTTTTTTGAAAGACAACCCCGGTCAATGAGAAAAGGCAATGACTAAATGTGATTACTGTTATTACTAAAGGAGGTAAGACAAAGCCGATATCCAAAGACCCACCCGCCCTGCTAAATGTCATTATAGCCGTCTAATCTATATTTATGTTCCTTTAGCTGAGAGGGATAGGCCCCATATTATAACCTAGGCCTACTATATGTAGGCTGGGCTATTGATTTTATTTTCTCCCTTTTTTAATGTGGTCTGGACGGGGGCTACGTTGTAATTTACTCAATGCGGGGCGGAGAGGATGAGGCATTTCTTTGGTGGGGAGGGGGAGACGTTGTGCGTTGCTAACTGTTCCCGTTTTTTTTTTTTGGAACACAGAATTGTGACTGAGCGGGGAGGTAATAGATCCAACGGGATATGTCGAGTTGTTTGGGAACTCGGCGGGGGTGTACAGAGATTGTTATTTTATGTAAACCATTTATTTTATGTGAACGCAGCTGTAACTACTTTCCACCTTTACCCAGAGATGACTTGCACTAAAGTTCGATTACTGTTCGATGACGATGACTAGTACCTTAAATCTATTGACATGGAACTGCCATGGTCTAGGTCATGCAATAAAACGGAAAAAGATACTATGTGCTCTAAAAAAGGAAAAAMCAGAKATCGCGCTATTGCAAGAGACACACCTCTGTGATGCTGAACATGCCAAACTCCGCAGAGCTTGGGTGGGACAGGTGTATTTCTCATCTTTCAAATCCAACAGTAGAGGTACAGCCATACTTATCCATAAGAATGTTCCATTCATAATTGACAAAAACATATCTGATCCGGAGGGGAGATTTATTTTGATAACTGGGTCACTGTATGGGCAACCAATTACTATCTTAAACATATACTCCCCTAACACAGATACTCCTGCTTTTATGTCGAAAATGATAACCCTGTTCAATGAGCATTGTGTTTCCTTTGGAGTGTTGGCCGGAGATTTTAATTGTACCCTGAACCCAACCCTAGACAAATCATCTCAAGTCCCCACCACAAATCCTAGATCTGCAAAGATGTTGAACTCTCTTACTAAAGAGATGGGACTGATAGATATCTGGAGAGAGACTAATAGCTCATCTATGGACTACACATACTACTCTAATGTCCATAACACCTACTCCCGTATAGATTACATTTTTATCCCAAAGAGTTTCATAAATTCAGCCACGTGTACAATCGGACCCATAGCGCTTTCGGATCACGCCTTTGTCCACCTCCGCTTTGACCTCTGCAAAAACATCCCGAGGTCAAAGAGCTGGAAATTCAACACCTCCATGCTATCAAACGAAGCATTCCATACATTGGTAACTACATGGATAGACAACTACACACAAGACAACAAAGATTCTCCTGTTTCTCCGGCCACAATGTGGGACGTTGCTAAAGCCACACTAAGAGGTCATCTAATTGCATATGCTTCCTCTAAGAAAAAAGCAATGGAAGCACAAAGGCTAGATCTGGAGAGGGAGCTGGAACGCTGTGAAAAAGTACATAAACAATCCCCAGACAGCACCTCCTGGAGTCAACTTAAAGCAGCCAAAGCCAAACTGAATTTGGACTATACTCGGGAGATAAAAAAAGGTTTTCTTTACTAAACAGAAATACCATGAGTATAGCAATAGGCCTAGTAGATTGCTTGCTTATCAATTAAAAAAGAGCAGTCAGAGCGTACAATTATGGCTATCCGAACAGCAGAGGACGAGGTCACATATGACCCAAAAAATATCAATTTAACTTTTCATGATTTTTACTGCAAACTATATACCTCTGAGAGAAAACACACGGAGGCAGAACTCCACTCCTTCCTAGAGGGAATCTCGCTACCTAAACTATCAGAGACCGACCAAGAAGATCTCAACTCCCCCTTCACTCCTGAGGAGATCCTGGAGGCAATTACCTCCATGCCACCTAACAAGTCCCCAGGTGTATTCCACAGAGAGTTCTGCAAAGCTTTTTGGCCCCAGCTTAGCCCTATTTTCATGCCAATGCTGGAGGATTTTTGCAAAAACGGAGTTCTCCCAGACTCAATGCACACAGCTCGCATTACAGTGTTGCTCAAAAAAGACAAGGACCCCCTATCCTGCTCCTCCTTCCGGCCCATAAGCTTGTTGGATTTCGACTACAAAATAATTACCAAATTGCTCGCCAAAAGACTAAACACTCTTCTTCCCAAAATAATAAAAGCGGACCAAACTGGATTTATTAGAGACAGATACTCTTCTGATAACATTCGCCGTGTTTTTGATATTATTGATCAAGTAAATGCACAGAAGACCCCTGTCCTGCTGGCTTCACTGGATGCTGAGAAGGCGTTCGACAGGATGGAGTGGAGCTTTCTGTTCTCAGTCTTAGAAAAGTTCAATATGGGCCCAAACTTTATTAAATGGATCAAATCACTATACTCTCATCCAAATGCCATGGTAACTACTAACGGACTGAACTCTGACAGATTCTTTGGACGGGGCACAACCGACAAGGGTGCTCGTTGTCCCCCCTGCTCTACTTGTTGGGGGCGGAGCCTCTGGCAGAGTTGATAAGGAGCAAATCCAAGTATTATAGGTGTTCCTGCAGGCGGCCTGCAGCACAAGATTTCGCTTTACGCGGATGATGTCTTGCTCTACATATCCAACCCTGAGAAATCCCTTCCTCCCATTTTAGACACAATTGCTCAGTATGGCACGTTTTCAGGTTATAAGATTAATTTTAACAAATCCACTGTCACCACACTCACCAGTTCTGTGAAGACACTATGCCCATTCCAATGGAAGACACAGGGGTTTCAATACCTTGGGATATTCATAACACCAGATCTGAATAGGCTTTTCAAGGAGAATTATCTTCCACTCCTGGATCGAATCAAGAACAACCTCCAAACCTGGATCTCCCTCCCAATTAGCTTAGTAGGAAGAATTAATGTAATCCGTATTAACATCCTCCCTAGACTGACTATTTATTTCAGATGCTCCCATGCTTCTCCCAGCTTCCTTTTTCAAAGCAATTAACCAAAGCATCACCAAATTTATATGGGGCAATAAAAAACCTAGGATCAAGCTCTCCACTCTATCGAAACCTGAATCTAAGGGTGGTCTTGCCCTTCCCTCCTTCAATTGTACTACTGGTCTCCCCAAATCCGCAACATGCTAACATGGATCACAAACAGACAAGGTCAACGTGGATCCAGATAGAAGCCCAATCCTGTGGTTCATTGCAACTAAGCTCAACTATATTCATTAATAACTTTAGTGAAGTGGGCAACATAGCCAAAACATTTGTGATTTACAGCACCCTACTAGCGTGGAGGGACTGTAAGAAATACCTGGGCATCTCCTCCCAAAATATGTTCTCACTCGCCTATAGTAGGCAACCCAGACTTGCCAAAAAGCCCTGAGGGATGCCAACTTTATCTTTGGCATACTCTAGAATCAGACTTTTCAGACCTATTTCATCAGAAGACCACTACACTGAAATCCTTTCAAGAGCTCTGCAGTGAATTCAATGTGCCAAGATCCTTTTTTTTTTATATCTTCAAATTAGACATGTCATCTCCTCATTTACTTCCAAGAGGAGGTTTAGAACTCAGTTGAATGAAGTTGAAACCCTTCTTGTCACAGCACAATCCATTAAAGCAAACTATCCTATATCTATAGACTCCTTTCTGAGAAAGGAGGCTCCTCCTTTACTCTTTGAAAATAATCTGGGAAAAGGACCTTGGTCTGACTATCAGTGATGAGTTATGGGCGGAGGTTTGCGACAGGGTATACTGCTCCTCTACTAATGTAAAAATGAAAGAATCTAATTACCAATTTTTGTACAAATTTTATTACACTCCCTTGAGACTCCATAAAATGAAAACAGACATTTCTCCTAACTGTAAAAGATGTACCTTTGAAAGTGGAACCTATATGCATGTATTTTGGAGCTGTAGAGAGATTGCCGAATTTTGGCAATCTATACATACTGCTGCACAGAAAATACTAGATGTACAGTTTGATATGACCCCGTGTCTCTATCTTCTTAATGCCCAGCAGGACTTTGTTCTTGATCCTGACAGAGAAAATTTGCTCATGACCATTACATACTTTGCTAAGAATGTATTATTCATTGTGGGCCTCTAGTACCTCTCCTGTGTGGATTGACCAGATTGTTGACTTTCTCCCTCTTGAAAAGCTCACTTATGACCTCCACAAGAGACAGCCCAAGTTTGATAGACTCTGGTCTCCACTACTCAACTATATTTCAAATTGGACAGAGTGAATGGGGGGGGATCAGGGAGATGAGCAGATGCGTGTTGTGTAAGGTGCTGTAAAATCTAAAAACTAATTATTGGCTCGTCATCTCAGCTAGGGCTGGATAGTGCTGCTGCAAGTTCTATATTTTAAATTTTGTTATAATTATTATTTGTGTGTGTGTGTGTGTGTGTTGTGTGTGTGGTGTGTGTGTGTGTGTGTGTGGTGTGTGTGTGTGTGTGTGTGTGTGGTGTGTGTATATATATATGTATATGTATGTATATGTATATGTATATGTATATATATATAAAACAATTTTTTATTATTATTATTATTTTTTTTTTAAGTCTGTCACATCTGTGAATGTGGAATGTGTTTGGTTCGTTGATTGAAAACTTAATAAAACTTTAAATTGTAAAAAAAATATGGGCAAAAGAACACAGACACTGGACAGAAGTAATCTGCCTATAAGGCCAGCATCCCGGAGTCGCCTCTTCACTGTTGACATTGAGACTGGTGTTTTGRGGGTGCGCAGCACGTGATCATTGTACTGCTCGTGCTAATGCTGCTGTGTGAGAATGGCTGGGGTACGAGTGTATGCTGCAGAGCTATCTGTTAGCATAGTAGAGCATTCCAAAGCCGCTTCAACCTGGAGTGCTATTTTAATAGCTCCAAGTTGTAAAATGATCCGATTCCAGAAGCAATTTCTCCCTTGTCTTTTCACATAACGTACCCTCTATCAGCTGATCCCTGATGATCTCGTCCTGAAGTGTCCCATAGTTACAACTAGCCAAATCCCTCATATTAGCCATGTAGCTTTGAATGGATTCACCCCGGCGAAGTTGATGTCTTTTCCTTAACCGGTAGCGTCAGAGGAGCACTCGCTCTTTCCCGGCGAAGTGGTTCGGTATGAGGCTAACTGCAGCGGTGAATGTAGGAGCTGATCCAAGCGCTCTGAAAATCCTCTCACTCTCTGTACCAGAGCAGTGCTGTCCTCCGCTTGTCGGAGATTGTAGAAAAGTTCTTAGCTTCGAGATAAGTGTTAAAACTTTCAAGCCAGTTATTCCACGGGACTGGAGGTTCGCCAGGCACGGCGAGGAATGGTGGTGGTAAGCTGAATTCAGCCATCTTCGTCGCCAATGTTATATCTATCTTAGCTGTCAAAGAACGCACATCTGCACAGTTTCACATTGTACATAACTCTGTCATTTAATGACATGTGCCACTCATACTGACAACAGATTTATCCATAAAGCAAGCACACTGTCATAAACCATAACATACAGTATGAAGAACAGCAGTCTGTCCTGTATCTAGGAGATATAAGAAAGCAGGACATTTTTATGTTTAATTGGACACATATTTAACCCCTTATTTTTGTTGGCACAAACTACCTCCATACTTCGATTCATTGGTAGGGGTTACCTTCAGACGAGTCCCGTGACACTTGTGGGCTTTGTAAAGCGAAACGGAAAACACCATTGTGTTTGTGAGAGTCTCCCCTTACCACAGTGGGGTCATATTAGTTTGTTTCCCAAACAGTTCGGACACTACAGACAGACTTTAGCACATCAGCATTACCGACCTCAGATAAGTCCCGTGGGGATCATAGAGCAAAACGGAGAACACCATTGTGTGAGTGTTATCTTTCATAGTTTGGTCATAGTTTGTAGAACGAACCGTTTGGACGCTAGAGACGTTTTCACGAGAAGACTGATTTTCGGTATGTCTCATGGTCTGACAAACACAGCTGTAGCTCGGCCACCTTCCACCGCAGATGCGGAAGGCCGACATAGGCGGATGTGGTGGAAGGTGGCCGATTTTGAGCCCTTGCAAAAAACCCTGATACATCTAGCTTAAATTGACAGATTTTGATGAGGATTCTTTTATTATGTTACTGAGATTAATGCACGGGTGCGTCAATAGATTCTTCAGGATTTTAAACTCCGATTAGTTGTTCCAATAATTAAAAAGGCTTAGCATAGCACTTTACCTTGGGTCCGTCCCAAATGACATCCTATTCCCTTTTCAGTGTTTTCAGTGCACTACTTTTGACCAGGGCCCATACAAAAGTCAAAAGCAGTGCACTAGTAAGGGAATAGGTTGCTATTTGGAACACCGATGTATCTCCTCTGATGAGACTGAGAGCACTAAACTCCCACCCCCAGCTCTCCTCACTTATCCCTCACTCCTCTCCTGTCTCTTCCATTACCCTCTCATCCTCCCCTCTCTACCTATCTCTCGCTAATCTATACGAGTCGTCCATTACTTTCTGTCTGCGTCCTCTTCCCCCTCTCTCTCCCTTCCACGTCCTCCCCCCTTCTCTCTGCTCTATCCTTTTGAAAATGGAAATGATTTTTGGAAATGATTTTCATTTAAAGAGCACCTTTCACAGGGAGATCTAAAAAAAGAAGAATTTTTTCTCCCATCTTCCTGCCTACTTGTGCTCATCTTTCTTTTCAGGGCTGTTGAAACTAATGCTTGCTACTTTTGCATTAGAACCTGCACAATATGTAATGGTGGAGTATTTGGAGAGTTCATTATTTTTGTATATTGGAAAACATTTGACAACGGATCCATTCAAATGATTGTCACACTCTAATCTGTTTCTACCTGCCTTTGTGCGTGTCTCCACCCCCCACCAGGTGTCTCCCATCTCCCCTCATTATCCCCTGTGCATTTATACCTGCGTATTCTGTTTGTCTGTTATTAGTTCGTCTTGTCAAGTCCAACCAGTGTGTTCCTGTGCTCTAGTTTGTGTTTTTCTTACTCTTCCCAGTTCGGACTCTGATCCTGCCCGCTGTCCTGTACCTGCCTGACTCTGATTTGGAATACGACCCTTTGCCTGTCTTGGCCTACCGATTGCCTGCCGTCCTGTACCAACCTGACTCTGATTTGGATTATGACCCTTTGCCTGTCTTGGCCTACCTTTTGCCTGCCCCTTGAACTATAATAATCTCTGAGACGCGTACTATTTGCCTCCTGTGTCTGCATCTGGGTCTTAGCCTGAGCCGTGATAGTTACAGTGGCTGAGAATTTCTGGGAAATCTATCAATTGGTCCTAATAAGTCAAAAACACTGCATAAGACATTTCATAATAGTCAATTGGACCTTTTAAATAGTTATCTACTGACAGGTTATGGAAAATGTGCTTCATATTTCTCTAGTAGGTTTCCACAAGGAGAAAGCCTCCACCTCTATGTCAATGATAATAAAACAAAAACACTATAGTAAATAGTACAGTAATGTCTGCAAAAACACTACAGTATACTACAATCTGTAAAAACACTACATGACTTACTATAGTTTTCTTTTACTACAGTATTTACAATATAGTTAACTGTAAATACTACAGTATTCACTGTAGTATTTTTGTGGACTTTAGTCTGCAAAATCACAACAGTGAATACCACAGTAAAGGCCCCCCAAAAAGGTCAATACTATAGTATTTATACCATAGTATACTATAGTACTTTTTTATGTTGGAAAAGTGGGGGGGTAGTTCAAATTCGTAATGGAGTTTAAAGAGCAATTGCCCCTAAAAAGCAACTTCTCATTTTTTTAAATGGCCCTTGTGAGTCAGAAACATTTATTATAGTGTCGAGATTGACTATAAAGTGTAAATATGATACTTTTGGTCATAAAGTCAGTCTCTTCCAAAACAGAGATTTGCGAGATGATAGGAAACATTTTATGTCACGGAATGAAGGGTACCTTAACACTTTTCCGTGGGTTGGGTTTATTTGACCTCAATTTGGTTTGACATTCAATATTACTATGGAGCCAGTTGAGGACCATCAGTAAATTACAGAATGTACTGTACATGGGACCATATTTTTAAATGTCAATCGCTCCATATTTTAAAAACCTAAAACCAACTATACTTGTAGAAATTCATTTACACAAATACATGAAATATTTTTCCATTTACATTGTGTAATATATTGACAGCCCCTAACTACCCTCAGAGATAGGCTGTCCAAAGTCAAACCTACTTTGCCATGGTTGCACACCAGCCGGCTGAAACTAACTGGCTAAATAATTTGTCTGACTCTTCCCACCTGCGAACACACACAAGCGACACCCACATCGAACCACACCCCGAAAATCAACTCACATTCGCCTTTTAAGACAGAGTATTTCTATGTGGTAGAGGTCGGCCGTTCTGTGTTCCTCTGTATTCACCAAGTCCCTCAAGTTGCATCAAGGTCCACGCTTACCGACGTAAACAGAACCCCTAGACCAACCCTTGGACAATAACTCACTCTTCAACTTCCCCTCAATTACTTGCGTAGAGTTTGACTGCCTTTGAGTTGATCGGGTTATGGCATGAGTTTTATATGATGTGATTCCCAATTAAGGATGTGAGCATAAAGGAAAGAGATGCCCAAAGGTGACGAGATTTAAATAACTCCTTTTTAATAGGCAGCAACTCCGAGGGGTATGCAGGCAATTATCACGTGTGACCTGTAGCAATTATCACCTGCTCCCTGGTGGACAGAATGAAATTCTGAACTAATTGAGTGTTAAGCGAATGTGGAATTCAGAGAGCTCGACCTTTTTAATGGTTCAGTAGCAGGTGCCGGCACATGTTCTACTCCGTTCCTTTATTTTAAAGGGCGTCTGCACTTCCCGATTTGGCCTCGTTTTTCATCAACGCTCATTAAGAAATGCTAGCAGTCAGGACTGAAGGCAAATGAGAGTTGGATTGGCGGTCAGGGCCGTAGATACGGTGCATATGAGGACACAGGCTGTAGCTACATATGAGTATCGTGGTGGATGAATCAGAATTAGTTGGGTAACATAGATAATTAAGATGTCTTATCTGCGTAATATGCTTATGTGATATACTTCTTATTGGAATGTATCCCTTCGGACCTTGGTGTTGGCAGTTGCACTTCTTCCCTCACCTGGGGCCCAGAGAGGGGAGAGGTCAGGCTTGTCTTTTACATGTCTCTGGTGCTATGCAGAATATCAGAAAGGGAAGAGGACAGGGTGGAACATTGTCTTCATATGTGAATGTGTCTTTACCTAAATCATGTGAAGGGATGGCGTGATTAATGGGGAACCAATTACTTGTCTCCACAATGTCTGTGCGCAAGTCACTCCCTCCTTTGGCATTGGGGGGAGGTATATGGCAGTGTCTGGAACCATTGTATGTCCTCTCTGATGTTGCACTTATCCTGGGATAGTGTATGACCTAGAGGCTCACTCCCCTCAGTGAACTTGTCCAGGAGTGGGGTCAAGAAGGGGTTTTACTTGAGATGGGAGTATCTAGAGTTGACAATTAAGTTATGCCATTGGATGAGTTGGTGTTTTTTGTGCTATGAAGTACCAGGAACGAGATTAGAACCTCGTCTTAGGGACCAAACGGAATGATAATTTCTAGCGAATGCTACGCGATACTCCTTTCTCATTTATAAAGTTTCCCTTTGTGAACTGTCCCTAATATCTGTGTTTGTTATGTCGACTAGAGGGTGGATCTTTGCTATAAAAGATCTCAGTAGCCATTGTGTTGTCACTCTCAACGGATCATTCGAAAATGGTGAATCGTTGAAAGTCATTGCTATTGCAAAGCTCTTATTGTTAAAGATTTAGTTCAAGTATAACACTGACATGTGTGAAAAGTTTGTCTCTCATCATTTGATAGTAAAGAAACTAACCACCACAGTATCTCTAATTATTTTTTTGTTTTTTTACTCATTCTGGGTTCTCAATTTACTGATTGAGAGAGTTAGAATAGTAGAATAGACAATGTGCAATTTCAAAACTTGGCTGTGCATTAGCAGTTTCTCTTGCTATACACTGAGTATACCAAACATTAGGAACACATCAATTAGGGATCACAGCTTTCACCTGGATTCACATATTCACTCTGTCATGGAAAGAGCAGGTGTTTTTAATGTTTGTATACTCAGTGTGTCACTCACTGACAGTCACTCAATTAGCTCATGTCAGTCAAATAAATGTAGGTTGGTAAATTAGTCTCGTTTGTCTAGCCAGCGATCTAAACGTGTGGTAATCATGGTTGAATTACTGACCATGCACTCAGGGCACGTACCCAGGGGCCCTGACCTCCAGGGGGCCCCCCATTGATTTTGTTCGACACTGTCACTCAGATATCATGTTAACATGGCATAAATCATGGCAAAATGGCTATAATTGCAGGAAATTATGTGTAAAACTGCAACAACAGAAAAGTTCTGTAAGCAAACTGATTTGTTTACCTTTTGTGAAATATCTACTCCGAATTAAGAATCAAAGATGTCTGCTGAAAGAATGAGGCGTCAGCTATGACATGACACCTTGAACTATATAGTAAGTGAAGTGGATTAACACCCGGTAACAGAATGACATCATTAATCCCTGATCTGTACTATACAGAAATGCATAATTATGAATGTCATTCTTTTCATGGGGATGTATACTGAATAGGTGCACAAAGGTAGAAAAATGTAACGTACTCTTTTGCATGTTTGGGTATTATTCTACACACTGGCTATTATTCTAATGATCTCCGCCCTAAAAACAATGCCAAATTTGATCCGGTCCGGACCAAATCTGTACCAATCATAGACGTCTGTTTCACAAGTTTGGACAGCACGGCACAGTACAGTAAAGTATAGTTCAGTACAGTAAAATACAGTATATTATACAGTAGTTTACTATAGTGTGCTCCACTGTACTATACTGTACTGTGCTGTCCAAACTCGTGAAACACGTCTATGATTGGTTCAAATTTGGACTGACCAAATGTTTTTCTACTTTTCCCACGTCCATGGACGTCTGGTGTTGGTTGGTGCTCAGTGGGTGAGAGGGCTGGTTACAGTAAATGGAAAGAGAGGGGGCTCATAGGTGGGTGTCAGTAACAGCCAGGAGAGGTTACGTTAACTGTAAAGAGAGAGAAGAGAGACAGGGAAAGGGAGAGAAAGGGAGGGGTTGTACAGACAGTTTTCACACTCATGCTTTGACCGCCATGTGACAGAAAGAGAAAGAAAACTGTTGAACGTAACAGTTGAAGTTGAACGTAACAGTATGCCAGTGGAAGGGAGGTGACCCAACTGGTTTGTAACTACTATGAATTTCCATTGTAGCCAACTCAGTTTCAGTCATTCTGTTACAGATTTTTTTTGGTCATTATATTACCAAACCGGAATTTTAAATCACTTGATACATCATAAACCAAATTGTTTTTAGTAAAAACACTAACTAATTGGTAGGTCTACCTATACTTCTTACTTCTGTGAACCTTCATTATCCTACTTTCTCCTGAGGGAGAGAAATTAGAAAATATCTTAAAGGCCCAGTGCAGTCAAAAACACGATTTCATGTTGGAATGATATTGTGGAAATGATAATGCCTTTTTAGTGTAAGAGCTGTCTCACTGGGCACACACTGGTTGAATCAACATTGTTTTCATTGAAATGACGTTGAACCAACGTGGAATAGATGCTGAATTGATGTGACATCACCATGTGGTAAATTAGTTAATAGACCAATAAGAAAGAGATTAAAAATCTCCTTGCCAATAACAGCACATTTTCAGTTTCTCTCCCCACTCCCAGACAGTCCGAACAAAATTCATGCTTGAGAAATTGCCCTTTTCTAAGGAGATATTTTGTTTGCTTTTAACCATTTTAATTGAAAACGATCACAGTAAGGTAGTTAATTTTTGTATGATATTGAGATAAAAACCTTTAATTGCACCTTTAAAGATATATGGGTTTGGGTAATAGAATGACAAGACACTAGGCATTATTTACAGAAGGCAAATCATTTCTGCAAAACTAGATATAAATGTTGATATTAGTTGGAAGGTGTCAAATATTGTGTTTTTATTATTGAGTTATTTCTAATACCTGAATACTTGTTTCCCCTAGATGTTTTCTAAGACCACTTACCATCCATTAGACCAGAAATCAAAGCCTTTGCTTATTCAACATTTTTAGGATGGAAAACCGTGGAAATATTTATATATGCCTTAATTAAAAATAATATATAGACTCTTAGCTTTCACTTGAAACCAAATCTGATGGGCTCCTATGAACTTCACGTGTTTAGTTCTCATGGTGCTTTTCCCATGGAAATGCCCTCATTTAATTGCCACTGACGTTTAAAAGGCAGCCTTGTCGCTAGCTAACTCTGATGTTAGGAAGCTCAAGGGGAGCTAGCACCTTGCCGTCAGTGTCATACAGTATATCAGTTGGTCTATGATCTAACACTTTCGGTTCAAATCTTTGTGCAACTGTGAAGGCTAACGATTAGCTAGCTACACGGGTTTGCAAGCTTCTAATGTGTTTGCCTGTATGCCACCATTGTCGTCTCCAGTCAACTAAGGCATCTTTCAATATCAACCCATCCAAAATCCCCTTTCCTTTTCATTTGGATTAGCATTGTTGTAGCAGATGGGGCCTTTCTCAGTTGAGATAAGAATCGATTATTGTAAATGCATTATCAGCATGTGTGGTTGTATTGTGTTTTAAATGGTTCAAAACATCTATATCTGAAACACTGATGAGCACCTCCGCTGGATAGGCTTGAAGGCCCAGGCACATTACCAAGCTGTGTCAATCAATCCCTATGAGCTAGTTCAACACTGCCCTCTTGTGTTTCCCTCCAAAAAAGGAAAATCTTCCTTGAAAAGAGGGTCTTCACATTTTCAAGGTAGATTTTATTCAGTTGTATGTTTGTCTCACTAAGTAAGACTGTCACCCAATATCTCCCTCTCTTGCACGCTCTCTCTCTCTCTCTCGCTCTCAATGTATCAGTCAGTCAGCCATGTCTCATTCTCTTACGCAATCAGTAACTCCACACCTTAGTCTGTCAAGTCTCTCTCGCCCTCTCCCTCTTTCTCCTTATTTGCACGCCCTTCGCAATCCTCTCTCTCATCCACTCGCCTACACTTGCCTCCATACTATCAGCACCACGCCGCCTCTCCCCTTTCTCCCTCTTTCATTCTCAACAATCTGCTGTGGGTTTTCCTACTTTCGGTCCTCTGAAGGTTTCTATCTGCCACTAGCCATTTATCTTTCTCTTGACCTCACATTATTTCTCCCCTACTCCTCCTCCTTCAACCCCGTCTCCCCTCTTTCTCTGAAGCTTCATTTTATTTTTCTCACCCCACACTATCACTCCCAGACTGTGTCATTTGATCTTCACCCTCCCCATCTCTCACTGGCCCTCCATCTTCCCCCCACTGTCATTCTTCCACTGAGCAATGTGTCCCCACGTGCTCTCTTCTTCTGCTACCTTCCTCTTCTCTCTCTCCCAATCCATCCCATTCCCTATGCACCTACTTTCTCTTCCCATTTCTCAGTGTACATCCCTGAGGACCTATGCGCAGGGTGAGTGCTGCTATAAACCGTGGCATTCAAACCCAACGTCGCTCATGAATTTTAATATGCAGCAAGCAGGTGGGAGGGCTGCGTTTAGAGTCGCTGAGCGTCTCCCCCCCGACTGGCAGCCAGCGGACAATAAAAACAGGCAGGCGTCGCACACTCCTGCGGTGCCTGGGGAGCGGGCCTTTAATCTCCCCTGTTTAGGCTTATATCAGCACCAGGGCTCTGGGCCAAGGTCAATTTCACGGCTGGGCAAGAGGTGGTTACACTGGGGTTGGGGACCCGTGGTCGCATGGTAGGCTCCCCTGGAGGTGTGGGTCAATAGAAATAAATAAACCGTGAATTAACTTGGGCGATTTAGTCAAGCTTTCTCCCAAGGTTGATGTAGCTTCCCTGTTGTGAGACTTTTTCCTTATTGTGATGAGTTGAATAGGCCTTGTGTTTAACCTGTACATCCGTAAATAGCTAATAGCTGTAATGGCTGAGGAAAAAGCCTTGCGTTGAGCCACATTGGCCATAATAACTGTTACGTCTTTCAGATATCTACTGTAAGCTTTCTGCCCTGAAAATTGGATTCAAACATGACAGTCATTTCTTGATGTACACTCACAGCTTTTCCCCTCATTTGTCCCTCCCTTGCGGCCTTCTAGTGACTTATAAAGATGCGGATAGACAAAGGAGCTGGTCCTTTTATCAAGACCTCCATCCCTATTTTGCCATTTCCCTCCGATGAATTATATTCTCCTTTCCACTGTTGGAGAATTAGATGAGAGGAATCGGGTTAGAGAGCATCAAGATTAAATGAAAGAGTGTCTTTCAAAAGCTCCCTGTGGTCTTGGCTCTCTACTATAGCAGTTGTAAGTGGCACACACGAGGCTGGTCTACCATTAGAAATAATAAAGAAGCTGTGGATGGATTTTCTTTATAGTATTAAAGGTCAAACACTAACCACAAGATTAGAGGCTCGCTTTTCTAAGTTGCTTGACTGAAACCATATGCTTATGGAAGGTATGGACTATACTATATGATACAACACGATACAAATAGTATAATATAGTATTGTATAATATTGTATGTAGGCTATTTTGTATGAGAATATGGGTTGCATTTGTATTCATGTGTCTGCATGTTGGTGTGTTGTGCGAATCTGATTAAGACACAAATACAGGAATGCTCAAATGAAACTTGATTGGATCCCTCTGCTGTAAGTGGATAACAATTCTGAGGGATTCATTTCTCTACAGTTAGACACTTCTGCTGTTTGTGTAGAATACCTGGCCTGTATTAAATGAATCAGAGGGATCCCAGCAGTGGAGGCTCCTCAGAAGAGGAAGGGAAAGAGCATCCTCCTCAGTGAATTTCATTAAAAAAATTAAAAAAATTAAAAAAAATGGATTTTTTTTTAGACAAAACTATACTGAATATATTCACCTCGCCAAATAATTGATTAAAACACACTGTTTTGCAATGAAGGTCTGCAATAGCCTCAACAGCACTTTGTATGGAAGCACCATGGTGTAGCCGGAGTACATTGACTTCAATACAAAACCTAGGAGGCTCATAGTTCTCACCCCCTTCCATAGACTTACACAACAATTATGACTGCATGAACTGACATGTTGCCCACCAAATCAAAGGATCAGATAATGAATCTAGTACTGAAAGCATAAGCTAAAGCTAGCTAGCACTGCAGTGCATAAAATGTGGTGAGTAGTTGACTCAAAGAGAAAGACAATAGCTGAACAGTTTTGAACAAATACATTTCTTCAAAAATATATATTTTTTCCCTTACACTTACTTAGCTTCTGAATGCAGCTAGCTAGTTTAGCCTACTCAAAGAAAGAAGGATGCCGTCTTAACTAGCTGGCTATGGCTATCCAACACCTGAACTTTTCCAAGTCAAGGTAAGCTTTTGGTTTTATTAATGTATTGCCCCGGGGCCTGCCTGTGTAACTGCTTGCTGACTGTACACTGTACTGCATGATTGTAGCGGTTTTACTAACACGTTAGCTCTAGTAGCTATGTTGACTATGACATTAGCTAATATGGTGACAACGATGTAGGCTGTGTGTAGCGGTTATGATATGAGGGTTTGGCTTGTCTAAGGTTTTTTCGCCTGGACAGCTGATGTTGCGCACTGAAGTCCACAAGCGAAGGGAAAAGGAGACAGGATGAGGGCACAGATGTGAAAAATAATTTACTAGCAAACTGATCATTTTGGCTGCTATGAAAGAGAACTGTGTTATCAGGGGTGTGTGTATTCATTCTGCCGATTCTGTTGAAAAAAGTTTCTTAAACGGAAGCAAATGGAATAAAAGGGGATAAACATACCTGAATTGTCAAATAGAAACTCTCGTTTGCAACTGTTGGACTAATGATTACACCCTATATCAGCTAGATGCAGGCAAGAGTGTGCAAGGCTGTACTGAATGTGTCACTGTCCGTCACCTTGATTACTCCAATTTTTCTCTCGTTGTCAACTTTCATTCATAGGCTAGGTTGTAGCAACCTAATGATGGGTAATAGGGAACATTTGAGTATCATGTACTAACCTAAACCTATCGATGTTACATTGAGCTGAGTGAATGGAATAGGAATGACAGTCATCCAATATGCTGTCATAGAAATAAGGCCATGCTCATACATATTTTTTCGTCCTCCCTCATCTTAAAACGGCACAGACCGCCACTGGATTCCTGCATTAGGAAACACACACATCTCATGAACACCCCTAGCGCTCTCACACATACTGGCATCTATCTCTCCCCACCTCAAACAAAGACGTGCATGCGTGTGTGCTTTCTCTCTCTCTCACTCACACACACACACAATTCCCATGTTTAATTATGCATATCGCTGCATGCATCACATGTGGCTTGGAGAGATGTTTAGCAGTCATCAGTTAGGGTTGACTGACTGTTTTCAGTTTACCGTCTGTTTCGTTGACTGAAACAGACAGGGCTTAGATGGGTAGATTTTATAATCTATAATCATGACACACTGATGTGTGAAGGATAAGTGGGGAATTCAAGCAACACGAATGCAGTAATGCAGCTATTGGGTGATTAGATTCTGTCAAAATTGCACTGAACTCATCAAAGTGGCGATTGTGACAAATTGATTACTTTCAAGTTTCAAAGTTTTATTTCCATTTGTTTCAAAGCACAGGATACAGGTGTGAAACAGTACCGTGGAATTCTTACCTTGAGAGCTCTTTCCCAACAATGCAGTGATAATAATAATATAGATAATAATAGAAAATGGAAGAAAAAACGCCCACAAGAAGTACGATTTGTAAGTTGAAGAAACAGGAGGATGCAAGTATATAAAGGTCAGTGTCAGTACCTTATTCAATGGAAAGGGTTACTTGAGTGGTTGAGTTCGGTTTAACATAAAAAGTGACTGGTAGTAGGATAAACATGTATACAGGGCTGAAAAGTGAATTATAAGAGTACAGCAGGGTGTTATGAATAAATCAACTGGAAAAAACAATGCCAACAACTAAATCTGAGGATTACAGAAGTAAACAACCTCTGTAGAGAACTAATGCCAAACCCAGCCGCCAAAACGGAAACCAACTTCATTCACTGCGACCTTTGAACTACACCCAATAGACCCATTTCCCTGCCACGTCAGGAAAGGTTGTGCACCAGTACCGAATCAGAAAACCTATTGTTCACCTAGCAGTGGATACGATCACAACTTAAAATGCAGCCCACGCAAGTTCAGAAACACGTAATCAGATGGTTATCATCCACAACATCACAGATGTCATTAGAAGATTGATTACCTGGCAAGCCAGCGAGCTAAAGTTAAACCCTTATCACAAATAGAGTTCGATAAAGCCCGCAGAATAATATACTTTTTGTACAATAATAATTGGGTCCACATTTTCTAAAAACTCGGTTAAATATCTGCTCCTCATTTAAGATTCAACAATGACTGCAGGAAGAATGGGGTGTCCACTATGACATGACACATTGACTTTTGGTTATTGAACAACAGTAAGTGAAGTGGATTTACACCCGGCAACATAATTGCGGTAATGGAATTTCATCATTGGTCCCTGATCTGTACCACACAGAAAAACATAATTATGGATATGATTGCCATTATCTTCATGGTGATGTATCCTAAATAGCTGCACAAAGTTATAAATATGCAATCTCCTCCTTTGCATATTTGATTATAATTCTACACAGTGGCTATTTTTTTTTATGAGCTCTGCCCCAAATCAGACCAGATCAGATCTTGGCCAGGTCGCAGTTGTAAATGAGAACTTGTTCTCAACTTGCCTACCTGGTTAAATAAAGGTGAAATTAAATAAAGACCAAATTTGGTTGGTCCGGACCCGATGGTTCAGATTTCAATCATAGACATCTACGTTTCACAAGTTTGGACATCAAAGTACAGTACAGTAGAGCTCAGAGTATAGTAGAGTACAGCACAGCACAAAACAGTAGTTCATTACAGTACAGTACATTATGGTGTACTCAACTCTACCGTGCTCTTGTGTACTGTACTTTACTGTACTGTTTTGAACTATACTCTGCTTTTCTTAACTGTACTGAATGAAGTATATGGGGCAGAAATATTTGCATATTATAATTTGTTTAATTCTTCCAGCTCTGCCAAGTTGGTTGTTGATCATTGCATGACAGTCATTTTCAAGTCTTTGTCATAGATTTCCAAGCCAATTTAAGTCAAAACTGTAACTAGGCCACTCAGGAACATTCAATGTCGTCTTGTGGTGCCAGGACAACAACAGCTCCCTCAACGTCAGTAAGACCAAGGAGCTGATTGTGGATTATAGGAGAAAGAGGGGAGAGCACGCCCCCATCCACAGGGCTGTTGTGGAGCGGGTGGAGAGCTTCAGGTTCCTTGGCGTCCACATCACTAAGGACCGAACGTGGTCCACACACACCTGCACAGTCGTGAAGAGAGCACGGTCTCAGGAGGCTGAAAATAGTTATACAGTTGAAACATCAAGAGCATCTTGACTGGCTGCATCACTGCTTGGAATGGCAAATGCACCATAGACCGCAAAGTGCTACAGGCGGTGGTGCTTATGGGCCAAACTCAGTTTGAGAGGTTTCAACCACCCAAGTCATGGACTGTTCTCTCTGCTACTGGCACGGCAATCGGTACTGGAGCGCCAAGTCTTGGACTAAAAGGCTCCTGAAAAGCTTCTACCCCCACGCCATAAGACTGCTGAACAGTTAATCAAATGGCTACCCGGACAATTTACATTGAGCCCTTCCATTTTTTTGCACAGAATCTCTTGTACTGTCTCTATGCACACTAACTTGACTCGACCCACACATACAGCACTGACACTCCAGCACATACACACACTACATAAGCTCACACACACACACATGCATATTGATGCCACACACACACCCTCACACAGACACACTTTCACATATGCTGCTGCTACTCTGTTTAATATATATCCAGATTGCCTAGTCACTTTTGCCCCGACCTACCCCGATGTACATACAGCTTAGCCAAATACATTTAAACTCAGTTTTTCACAATTCCTTACATTTAATCCTAGTAAAAATTCCCTGTCTTAGGTCAGTTAGGATCACCACTTTATTTTAAGAATGTGAAATGTCAGAATAATAGCAGAGAGAATGATTTATTTCAGCTTTTAGTATTTGGTAGCATTGCCTTTAAATTGTTCAACTTGGGTCAAACGTTTCAGGTAGCCTTCCACAAGCTTCCCACAATAACTTGGGTGAATTTTGGCCCATTCCTCCTGACAGAGCTGGTGTAACTGAATCCGGTTTGTAGGCCTCCTTGCTCGCACATGCTTTTTCAGTTCTGCCCACAAATTTTCTATGGGATTGAGGTCAGGGCTTTGTGGTGGCCACTCCAATACCTTGACTTTGTTGTCCTAAAACTATTTTACCAGAACTTTGGAAGTATGCTTGGGGTCATTGTCCATTTGGAAGGCCCATTTGCGACCAAGCTTTAACTTCCTAACTGATGTTTTGAGATGTCTCTTCAATATATCCACATAATTTTACTTTCCTCATGATGCCATCTAGTTTGTGAAGTGCACCAGTCCCTCCTGCAGCAAAGCACCCCCACAACATGATGCTGCCACCCCCGTGCTTCACGGTTGGGATGGTAATCTTCGTCTTGCAAGCATCCCCCTTTTTCCTCCAAACATAACGATGGTCATTATGGCCAAACAGTTCTATTTTTGTTTCATCAGACGAGGACATTTCTCCAAAAAGTACGATCTTTGTCCCCATGTGCAGTAGCAAACTATAGTCTGGCTTTTTTATGGCGGTTTTGGAGCAATGGCTTCTTCCTTGCTGAGTGGCCTTTCGAGGTTATGTCGATATAGGACTATTTTTACTGTGGATATAGATACTTTTGTCGCTGTTTCCTCTAGAGGTCAACCGATTATGATTTTCAACGCCGATACCGATACCGATTATTGGAGGACCAAAAAAGCCGATACCGATTCAAATCGGCTTTTTTTTATTTTTATAATGACAATTACAACAATACTGAATGAACACTTATTTTAACTTAATATAATACAACAATAAAAATCTATTTAGCCTCAAGTAAATAATGAAACATGTTCAATTTGGTTTAAATAATGCAAAAACAGTGATGGAGAAGAAAGTAAAAGTGCAATATGTGCTATGTAAGAAAGCTAACGTTTCAGTTCCTTGCTCAGAACATGAGAACATATGAAAGCTGGTGGTTCCTTTTAACACGAGTCTTCAATATTCCCAGGTAAGAAGTTTTAGGTTGTAGTTATTATAGGAATTATAGGACTATTTCCCTCTATACCATTTGTATTTCATTAACCTTTGACTATTGGATGTTCTTATAGGCACTTTAGTATTGCAAGTGTAACAGTATAGCGTCCGTCCCTCTCCTCGCTCCTCCCTGGGCTCGAACCAGCAACACAACGACAACAGCCACCATCGAAGCAGCGTTACCCATGCAGAGCAAGGGGAACAACTACTAGAAGGCTCAGAGCGAGTGATGTTTGAAACGCTATTAGCGCGCGCTAACTAGCTAGCCATTTCACTTCGGTTACACCAGCCTCATCTCGGGAGTTGATAGGCTTGAAGTCATAAACAGCGCAATGCTTGACGCACAACGAAGAGCTGCTGGCAAAACGCACGAAAGTGCTGTTTGAATTAATGTTTACACGCCTGCTTCTGCCTACCACCGCTCAGTCAGATACTTAGATACTTGTATGCTTGTATGCTCAGTCAGATTATATGCAACGCAGGACACGCTAGATAATATCTAGTAATATCATCAACCATGTGTAGTTAACTAGTGGTTATGATTGATTGTTTTTTATAAGATAAATTTAATGCTAGCTAGCAACTTACCTTGGCTTACTGCATTCGCGTAACAGGCAGTCTCCTTATGGAGTGCAACGAGAGAGAGGCAGGTCGTTATTGCGTTGGAGTAGTTAACTGTAAGGTTGCAAGACTGGTTCCCCGAGCTGACAAGGTGAAAATCTGTCGTTCTGCCCCTGAACAAGGCAGTTAACCCACCGTTCCTAGGCCGTCATAGAAAATAAGAATGTGTTCTTAACTGACTTGCCTAGTTAAATAAAGGTATAAAAAATATAAAAAAATATCGGTAAATCGACGCCCAAAAATACCGATTACCGATTGTTATGAAAACTTGAAATCGGCCCTAATTAATCACCCATTCCGATTAATCGGTCGACCTCCTAGTTTCCTCCAGCAGCTTCACAAGGTCCTATGCTGCTGTTCTGGGATTGATTTGAACTTTTTGCACCAATGTACGTTCATTTCTAGGAGATAGAATGCATCTCCTTCCTGAGCGGTATGACGCCTCTGTGGTCCCATGGTGTTTATACTTGTGTACATTTTTTTTTGTACAGATGAACGTGGTACATTCAGGCGTTTGGAAATTGCGCCCAAGGATGAACCACAGCTGTGGAGGTCTCCAATTTTTTTCTGAGGTCTTGGCTGATTTCTTTTGATTTTCCCATGATGTCAAGCAAAGAGGCACTGAGTTGGAAGGTAAGCCTTGAAATACATCCACAGGTACACCTCCAATTGACTCAAATGATGTCAATTAGCCTATCAGAAGCTTCTAAAGCCATGACATCATCTTCTGGAATTTTACAAGCTGTTTAAAGGCACAGTCAACTTAGTGTATGTAAACTTCTGATCCACTGAAATTGTGATACAGTGAATTATAAGTGAAATAATCTGTCTGTAAACAAATGTTGGAAAAACTACTTGTGTCATGCACTAAGTAGATGTCCTAACCGACTTGCCAAAACTATAGTTTGTTAACAAGAAATATGTGGAGTGGTTGGAAAACGAGTTTTAATGACTCCAACCTAAGTGTATGGAACTTCCGACTTCAACAGTATATACTGTATTACCTTAATTACCGTAACTACTTCGTACCCCTGCACATTGACTTGGTGCTGGCACTCCTTGTATATAGCCTTGTTATTTTTTTATTTATTCTGTTACTATCTCCTTTTTTATTTAGCAAATCACTATTAATTCTGCATTGTTGGGAACAGGCTTGTCAGTAGGCATTTCACTGTAAAGTCTACACCTGTTGCATATGACCAATAAAATTGTATTTGATATACACACTCGCACACACTCACTCACACTACAATGACACTCCCACACAAAACCCACACACATTCACATACACTACATACGCACACATAACACACACACCAGACCAACATAAACACAATCACATAAACATTGCACACACACACACACTTTTACACTCGTAATTGTCTGCTGCTGCTCTGTTATTTTACTCTTATTATTATCTATCCTGATGCCTAGTCACTTTATCCTGCCTTCATGTACATACCTACCTAAAATACCTCGTACCTCTGCACATTGATCTGGTACCGGTACTTCCTGTATGTAGCTCAATTCTTGTGTATTGTATTGTATTCCTCGTGTAACTATTTTATTTCTAAACTCTGCATTGCCGGGAAGGGCTCGTAAGCAAGCATTTCACGGTAAAGTCTACACCAGTTGTATTCGGCACAACATTGTATTTTATTTAGCTCTTGTAGAGATATGAGTGAAAGAACAGCGACATGGTGCTGATCTCTGGTGGCCAGAAAGGTAAAATGCATCCACTGAAAGATGCACTGAGAAATGCAACCGTAAACCTTACAGTGGAAAAACATGTTTGAATGTTATTTCCTGTTTGAATGGACTGTACTTTGTGTCTGAAACTGTTTTCTAGGCTCTGAGCTAAACCAATATAAATAGTTGTGTATAGCATACTTTCTTTTACAAAAAAAATTATTTAAAGAAAGTAATAGACATAAGCTAGAGACCCTATGCTATAAGGACAAGCATATGCGATTGAATGTAACAAATTATTGAGTGGAAATGCACTAGAACAAGTAACACCATTGTACGTATTGCAGTCAGACATCATTGTAACACGGTCCCTATATTTACTACTGCCAGCTTGGTCATTTGGAAATTCATGAGGGGAAATTGATTACCGGCAACCCATCCATTTCAGTAAAGCTAGCATCATTGAGTGGCTGTCCCTGTACAGCAAGAGCAAAAAATACAATTGATATTCAGCGGCAACACAGTCCCTCTCCTTCTGCAGAGATATTGAAAGGAATCTGTCACCGCTCCTAAATGGAAATATCCCACCATTCTTCTCCTTGCTTAATAAGAGACAGATTTAGGTGTTATCTGAGCTGAGTGAGCGGTTTTATTTACCTGCCCAAATATCCTTCGATCTGATTCGTTGCCTCATTGGGATAGACTATGAGATGTCCATTCCTTCACCAAACAATTTATTAATTAGCCTAGCCCTCTGCACACTTATTGGTTGAACATTTGGTTGAGTTACCTGTGCGAAATATAAATAAAGAAAAATGTCCCAAAGCACAACGCTTTGCTTGGATGCTGGCGGCTTGTGCCCGGCTGGCTAGAGTAGAGATTTTTTTCAAAGCCAAGTTAGGAATAGGGGATTCCATTTAACTAGAAGTGTTAATAACACAACATAACACCTGGAATACATGATATATTATGAAGCGTGTAGCTTTGAGACTGTCAAAGGTTTCACTTGAATTCAATGCATCATTCACAGTAGGGCTGAAACTTCTATTTGCCCAAAACTGTCATTCCATGTTGTCAAGATATGTCATACTTAACGGGTATTATGTCAGCATTTATAAATCCAATGAAGTGCTTTCTTTTATTTTCTTACAGACGAGCCTCAATGCCATATTCTAGAGAGGGTTGAATCAGGGGTCAATGGAGGTGATATCCTTAGTACAGCACACCGCTTTATACCTCCGACATCGCAGCATGCAGGTCACTGCTCTCTGGCCCATAAACTCGTCATTATGGGGCATCCCTATGGAGACAACCTCCCATGGTGCTCTATAGCCACAGAGAAGTGTTTTAGTATTGAGCTGGTGTAAGGGGGAGCAATGAGGTTGAGCTTTCTGTAACAAACTGTTTGTAAAGATAAGGTAAGGGATTTTGACTTGAGCTGCTTATGATTAGAACTTCGGAGACGGATGATTCCCATCCTGCCCTACAAAGGCAAAATGCAGTGAGTTTCTTTTACTGCAAAATCTGACTAGACGGATAGCAATTTCTGATACTCCATCATATATGTACCGGGAGAATCCGTGACCGTGGCAATGTTTCCACATATGGAATTGCAAATTCTGTAATTCCATGATGTAAAAAGGTAACTTAGCCTACCTGAGTATATTAATTAAAGTATGTTAAAAATAATGATTTCTGAACCATCCATTCAGAGTTGTACTGCCGTAGGCACATGCCTCTCTTCTTCATACATTGACCAGTGACCTTTGGAAGGAGTCCAGTGAAAGAACAGAGAAGCTAGCGCTCCGTGTCTCCTTATTTATACTTTTTAACATGTTCAAATTAGCAGCGTCTCAGTTAATCAGTTATCTCAAGTTAACTTTGTGTCATTTAGTGCACTTTTTTTCTTTTTTTTTGCGTTGTCAGAAAATGTTAATTGAAAACGTTCAAAACACATAATCAATACAGCTAAAAACAACAATGTGATGTCAAAAAAAGTTGACTTTAAAGTTTTAAAGAAAGTGTGTTTATCAATTTATCTGATTTTGCTAACCGTTACTTTGGACAAAATCAAAAACGGCTATATTGTTGTAATGCTATTTTTATTTAAAACATCTTACCTTACAGCTCAATTTGAGCAAATTGTGATTTTGCAATTAATCACAGCAAATCTTGTGATAAACTATTCAATTTATTTATAATTTGACAGCCCTAGTTTACATTAAAATGTGTTAATGAAAGTGTATCGCAGAGTGTAGCGCACATGAGTCAGTCATGATTGCTCATGGTCACGTGATGAGGTAGCCCCGCCTGCGACTTTAAAATTCGTGTTGGCCTTTTTGGTCGAATGGTCAAGATGTTGTCTTCTCCCATGGGAGACCCACTTGCTAATCCGGCCAGTTACAAAAGCATACGTGAAACTCATAATATACAGTTGAAGTCGGAAGTTTACATACACCTTAGCCAAATACATTTCAACTCAGTTTTTCACAATTCCTGACATTTAATCCTAGTAAAAATTCCCTGTCTTAAGTCAGTTAGCATCACCACTTTATTTTAAGAATGTGAAATGTCCGAATAATAGCAGAGAGAATGATTTATCTCAGCTTTTATTTCTTTCATCACATTCCCAGTGGGTCAGAAGTTTACATACACTCAATTAGTATTTGGTAGCATTGCCATTAAATTGTTTAACTTGGGTCAAACATTTTTGGTAGCCTTCCACAAGCTTCCCACAATAAGTTGGGTAAATTTCGGCCCATTCCTCCTGACAGAGCCGGTGTAACTGAGTCAGGTTTGTAGGCCTCCTTGCTCGGACATGCTTTTTCAGTTCTGCCCACAATTTTTCTATGGGATTGAGGTCAGGGCTTTGTGATGGCCACTCCAATACCTTGACTTTGTTGTTCTAAAACCATTTTGCCACAACTTTGGAAGTATGCTTGGGGTCATTGTCCATTTGGAAGACCCATTTGCGACCAAGCTTTAACTTCCTAACTGATGTTTTGAGATGTCTCTTCAATATATCCACATAATTTTACTTTCCTCATGATGCCATCTATTTTGTGAAGTGGACAGGTCCCTCCTGCAGCAAAGCACCCCCACAACATGATGCTGCCACCCCCGTGCTTCACGGTCGGGATGGTGTTCTTTGGCTTGCTAGCCTCCCCCTTTTTCCTCCAAACATAACGACGGTCATTATGACCAAGCAGTTCTATTTTTGTTTCATCAGACCAGAGGACATTTCTCCAAAAAGTACGATCTTTGTCCCCATGTGCAGTTGCAAACCATAGTCAGTTTTTTTTTATAGTGGTTTTGGAGCAGCGGCCTCTTACTTGCTGAGCAGCCTTTCAGGTTATGTCAATATAGGACTCATTTTGCTGTGGATATAGATACTTTTGTACCTGTTTCCTCCAGCAGCTTCACAATGTCCTTTGCTGTTGTTCTGCGATTGATTTGCACTTTTCGCACCAAAGTATATTAATCTCTAGGAGACAGAACGCGTCTCCTTCCTGAGTGGTATGACGGCTGCGTGGTCCCATGGTGTTTATGCTTGCATTCTATTGTTTGTACAGATGAAAGTGGTACCTTCAGGCCTTTGGAAATTGCTCAATTATTGCTCAGAATTTTTTTTCTGAGGTCTTGGCTGATTTCTTTTGATTTTCCCATGATGTCAAGCAATGAGGCACTGAGTTTGAAGGTAGGCCTTGAAATACATCCAAAGGTACACCTACAATTGACTCAAATGATGTCGATTAGCCTTTCAGAAGCTTCTAAAGCCATGACATAATTTTCTGGAATTTTCCAAGCTGTTTAAAGGCAGAGTCAACTTAGTGTATGCAAACTTCTGACCCACTGGAATTGTGATACTGTGAATTATAAGTGAAATAATCTGTCTGTAAACAATTGTTGGACAAACGACTTGCCAAAACTATAGTTTATTAACAAGAAATGTGTGGAGTGGTTGAAAACTAGTTTTAATGACTCCAACCTAAGTGTATGTAAACTTCCGACTTCAACTGTAACATGTGACATTTTGAGAAACCACTTGTCATTTGAAAAATTCACGTGAAACTTCACACGTGTCCGAAAGCCACGTCTGACTCACGTGGCTGCTATTCCCAGGTGACATTTTTCACATGTGAAAAATTAATTTGACATGTCACACGTGTCTGAAAATCCAAGTTTTTCACGGTCTGTTCACAAGGTTTTTTCACTTGTAAGGGTGTACGTACTGCACAAAGTCTGTAGGTGCCATTTATCATGTTTTATGTCATTTGATCCCTATACTTACCGGTTTAGCACCTGACTGCCCCCCTCCCTTGAATGGGATTTGTGGCTGACAGGTGATTGTGTGGGTGGGAACTAGTGTGCCTGGGAGCACAGACAATTTTCAACTGCATCGCATCTGTTTGGTTTTGGGATCATTGAAAAGAAAGAAAAGAAATGGACTTAAAGTGTTTTTTTATATATTGGATTGTGCGTGTTGGAATTATCTCCAGGTCACTAGTAAGTGGCATAAATAACTTATTTTGTACTTGCTCAGTGGCGTCAGTTCAGCTAAACTTAGGATATGGCTAAGTGGGGTGGGGGGAGGATTTTTTAGGGAAGTTGATACTGCTGCATTTGTACACAATTTTAAAACTCTAAAATGCTATTTGGAGAAGAGCAAAAACAAACAAAAATGATCACCGCAATATGAGAATTTATGGTCTGTGGAACTGCATATTCAATGTCAACCACTACTCAACCTCATCATAAATGTACTCATTTTCGTGTGGAACGGCGTTTTACAGTGCAACGTGAAATAGATGCATAATATACGCTATCAACTCACAACAAGGTTAACTTCATTGGGGAAGCATTTGTTTTTTTACAATAACATTGCACCTTTTTATAATAAAGGATTGCATGCATCTATCACCACATTTGCAGACTAATGTAAGAGGCTACTATTCCTAATGTGATGAGTAGATTGCATAGTCATTTAGGCTAATAATATAACTCAATCACTGTTAGCAAAACATACAGTTCTGAACGATGCAATACCGAAGCACGTAATGACATAGAGTAGGCCTAATCATAGGCCTTATCACAATTGATTGGTATTTACAGCCTGAGACATTTGTGTGCAAAATTGTATAGATGTTCCTTACAAGCCAGAATCTTGTAAGGAACATTTTCCTGTGCGGTTTGTCCTTCTGTTGCTCAAACATTTTGACAAAATATACACTGAGTAGTGTAATTTAAAATGACTTTCAGTACGCTTGTCTGTTTATCGGATTGTAGTTCCGGTTTTTGTTTTCAATACTGATGCAATTCACAGGTGACAAACACTTGCACAATATGGACAAGTCTAACTTAACCATAGACCGAACTGCAAAGATTGAAAAGACAAGCTACAGAACCTATCGGCACTGCAAAAAGTCGGGTAAATAACACTTTCCTGTGGATACCCTATCTCCACCACCTACCGCCAAAAGGACCAACAGCATGTACCTTTTTAAAGTAACCTCAAATATAATTATATTCAACAATCTGGGCTGCAGAGATGATTGCATCTTTTTTTAAAGCGACTTCTTTCAGACCAATATCCATGAAGTAACCATGGTAACAGTCTGATGTTTAGACAAGCCTAATCAGAGACGTTTCTTCTCCTTTGCCCGTGACAAATTTGACCTTTTTTATAAACACATTTCATGCAATTCTACTCCACTTTATATGACTGGAGACATAAGCAACATCTTTTTTAATACGACACAAATTAGTGGCCTACTCTACTGACACTGAAGAACAGATTAGGAGACATGACCTCGTCTTAAATGCAACCACCTAATCTAGGCCTATGAAAAGCGGAGACATAAATCGTACAATATGATTGGCCATCTAGTCTGAAGGAGGAAATCATTGTCCCCCCCAAAACTTTCCAGTGATACTGATCCAATGATAAAGACAGTGACTGGGGATATGGCCGTTTATCTCCACTGGTGCCAATAAGATAGTGTTCTTTGTCTTCTCTGTTCAGCAATAGCAATTTTTCTTTCTAAACTATGTTTTTTTTATATGATTGTATAAAAAAATGTTGCGACATGCCTAAACCTATTTCACTGCTTTTCTCTGACTGGTACAACTTAACAATCAAATTGCACGCTTTAAACAATCCAGTAAATTTTTTAAATGAAGCTAATGATCCTCTGTGGTCAAATCATGCTCTCTGGTGTAGTATTTAGAATTATTTTATTTATTTGTGTATAGGCACAAGTAATTATATAGCCAATTTTAGCTAATTCAATTTACTTTAGTGTAAGCCCCTAGCCTATTGGACACACCGCCTATTCTGACATCAATGTGAAAGTAACCAGTGCAAAAAACTGCTGGCAGAGAGGCTTACAAGGCAGAGTTCAAATGCCAACATCAAATTTAAATCAATCGGCGCAATGCCTAAATGGACTGGCAAAGCAAACTGCCTGGCACTGTCTCTGCTCTCTGCTTTCTTAAAGTGAGAAAAAGGCATGCAGGCTGGGAGCTTCTCTCTCAGCGATGCTCCTTACGGTCCTAAAGGCAGCCTTTCAATATGCTAAACATTTACATTTTTCTAGTCTACTTTTAAATGTTTGGTCTTGAGCTAGGGTATAGCGACTGCTAATGAATGGACGCAACTGGACCTGGATACTACCGTGAGTAAAAGAGACAATGAATGGATGTGCAGAGATACCTGTCGAAGCAATCGCTGTCTAAAGCGAAGAAGAAACTACTCGTCTCGGAGGGTTCATTGTTGTGCATGGAATTCACTGGCTATTGTGGATTTGTTTGTGTGATTACCTCTGGAGCGCGGTTGCAGGATTTGCCACACGTGTGAACGGAAACAATATGCACGTGTGGCAAATCCTGCAACCGCGCTCCAGAGTAATCACACAAACAAATCAACGCAACTGATACAATCTAAAACACCTGTTGAGTTGTTTCCTGCTTTTTATTACGTGTTGAACTGTGTCTTACCGTGCTGTCGGAATTGCAGACAAAAAGCTTGACGAGCAGCCGTATGTGGCTGAGAGTGAAACTATTACTGAAGAGAAGCCACAAACGCTTGACAGTGCAAGTGATGACGTCATGATTGCTGAAACTGATTGGATTTACGAAGCTGGTTGGCTCTGACAGCTAAGCTTGGTATATTGATAAGAAAAATGAATGGAATACAT
Organism: Salvelinus sp. IW2-2015; assembly: GCF_002910315.2. Lineage (NCBI taxonomy): Eukaryota > Metazoa > Chordata > Actinopteri > Salmoniformes > Salmonidae > Salvelinus > Salvelinus sp. IW2-2015. The sequence goes on along the minus strand of NC_036839.1, from coordinate 6,564,571 downwards.
GCTCTCATTGGCACGGGTGGGCGTGTTGACCATGTAGACAAATGAGGAAATGATGCGAAAATGAAATTCTGAAGGAATTCACAGAACTTCACCATTCTGTGCAAATGCTATTGTCTGAACAGGAGAAATTTTAAGGACCATGTTGATTGGTGGAAGCCTGAAATGGAGAGGCTCAATTCATTTCTTGAAAATGTACATACATTGAAATGGGGAGGTTTTACTCCAACTGAGGTTCCTATAGCTGTACAACCTGAGGACAGTAATTCACTTCATGTATCACAGAGATCAAAGGGCTCTCCACAGCACCCTCAACCTCCTTCGTAAGAGCGGATGCAAAAAGAAAAAACCCGCAGCCCTATTGGCTCGTGCAGAAAGGCTCAAAATTAATCATCAGCTTTAAAAAGAAGAAGCAACGCTGTTGGCAGAGCTGAAAGCAAAAAAGGAGGAATTGGAAAATGAAATTGCTGCATTCACTGCCAAGCTGAAAGTCATTGGTGAATATAGGGAACACCGAGGATCAGGGAACACAGTGAAGCAGCACAAGTCCGTGTAAGGACACCAACAGATGGTATGAATGTTTAAGTCTCCAAGAACTTTGGAGAGGTTCATTTCCACAACCCCTGCAGCATCACTGCAAGGGACATTCAGTCAACATACGATGACACATGTAACACTAATCCCACATCTTCTAGTCCTGGTGCGTGCCCAAAGAGTGGCCACCAGCAGTTACCAACAAGGTCAGCAGATGTCGCAACACACTGGTACTGGTGCTGACGAAAGCAATCAAAGGATGCTTGTCAGTGTTCTACAAAAGCAAAAACAACAACGGCTACTTCCTGTAAGACAGATACCAGTGTTTTCAGGTGATCCTTTTTGTATTATCAATCCTTCATCAGAGTTTTTGATCATGGCATCGACAGCAAAGCTGACAGGCACCAAGACAAGCTGTACTTCTTTAAAAAGTATACCAGCGGGCAACCAAGAGACCTTGTTCGCAGCTGTTTACATATGGACCCTGCAAGAGGGTATATGGAAGACAAGAAGTTCCTAAAGCAGAACTTTGGTAATGGTATGAGGATCACTGCTGCCTATATGGAGAAGGCTCTGGGCTGGTCACCCATTAGAGTTGAAGATGAGGTAAGGCTCCGCATGTCTATTTCTGAGAGGTTGTCATCTGAGAGGTTGTCATCTAGTACATGACAGAGATGAATACACCCCCCCAACATGAGAAGCATCATCTCCATTCAACCTCAGAGACAAGTGAACATCAGCTGCATGTGACATTCAAGAAGAAACTGAGCAAAGAGCAAGTTTCAAAGACTTGGTGAGTTTCATTGAGAGGCAGGCTAGGACAGCCTCAGATCCCATATTCAGGAATGTTGAAGACTTTGTTACTGGTAACAAAGCTGTTCTAAAGACCAAGGCTTCAGAACCCAAGCTTCAGCCTCCATCCTGGGAACAGAGGAAGCAGTTTCACCACTTGAATCACTACTGTAGCTGGCGGCACTAAAGGTCAAAAATACTTACATTGCCTTCAGAAAGTATTCACACCCTTTGAATGGTTACACACTTTTGTTGTGTTACATCCTGAATTTAAAATGTCAAAGTAGAATTATGGTTTTAGAAATGTTTACAAATGAACAACAAATGAAAAGCTGAAATGTCTTGAGTCAAGTATTCAACCCTTTTGTTATGGCAAGCCAAAATAAGTTCAGGAGTAAAATTCTGCTTAAGTCACAATCATAATTTGTTTGAACTCACGCTGTCTGCAATAATAGATTCAAGCCTTTTTTTTTCAAAATTTTGCCTAAAATGACATACCCAAGTCTAACTGCCTGTAGCTCAGGACCTGAAGCAAGGATATGCATGTTCTTGATGCCATTTGAAAGGAAACAATTTGAAGTTTGTGGAAATGTGAAATGAATGTAAAAGAATATAACACATTAGATCTAGTAAAAGATAATACAAAGAAAAAACATGCGTTTTTTTTGTACCATCTTTGAAATGCAAGAGAAAGGCCATAATGAATGATTCCAGCCCAGGCACAATTTAGATTTTGGCCAGTAGATGGCAGCAGTGTCTGTGCCAAGGTTTAGACTGATCCAATGAACCACTACATATCTGTTAAAAATGTTGAATCAAGACTGCCCAAATGAGCCCATTTAAGTTCATAATTGTACACTCTCCTCAAACAATAGCATGGTATTCTTATTTCACTGTAATAGTGTAAATTGGACAGTGCAGTTAGATTAACAATAATTTAAGCTTTCTGCCCATATCAGATATGTCTGTCCTGGGAATTGTTTTTGTTACTTACAACCTCATGCTAATCACATTAGCCTATGCTAGCTCAACCGTCCTGTGGGGGGAACACCGATCCCGTAGAGTTTTAACATGATTTTGAAGTGCTGTTTGATCCTACATCGCAGATCATTTTATAGATAGATTTCAATTTCTCACATTTTATATTATATTTATCTCTTTTATATGTGCCGTATTATTTTCAAGTGCTTTTATTATACTAGAGCCATAGCCCAGTTCACAATTTATCTTCTGGCTTGCATGTGAAATATGCCACCCATAAACGCAAAGGGATTTGATTGACATGTACATGACCCATATTGCCATCTTGACGGGATGAAAACACTGCAGCATTTCAAATACGACACGTGACAAAGTTGTAATTATGCGACAGAAATGCTGCTATTTGGCTGGTTGGCAGGAGCTGTTGCCATATACAGTGCCTTCAGAAAGTATTCACACCCCTTGACTTATTCTACATTTTGTTGCATTACAGCCTGAATCCAGAATTGATTAAATATATATTTTTCTCTCACCCATCTACACACAATACAATGACAGTGAAAACATGTTTTTAGATTTTTGGCCAATTTTTTTGAAAATGAAATATATAAATATCTAATTTACATAAATATTCAGGCCCTGACTGAGAGCTTGCATAATGCCATGACATCTGACAACAGATTGTGAGAGTGCATCATCATAACTATCCTCACACCTAAGCACAGTATGGCACAGTATGGCACCTGACATAACATGTTAACGTCAGGATTGGGTAACCTTTGGCATTATGTGTCATAGAGGGGATGACCGGTGTTTAGAGATTAACGTAACACCAACATGTTGGTTAAAGTTGGTCAGACATCTTCAAGTGCAACTAGTTTTTTTCTTCTCATTCAGAATAAAATATTATGGACAACGGAAGTATTAACAATGAATATTACAAACACTCTCCTTCAGTCGGCCTGGTGCTGTGGAAGAAAGCACAGAAGAGAGAGGTAGAGAGATTGTCATCTGTGAGAGAATCATCTCCGAAACTATATATAGAAATGGTTGATATGTGTGTATGCCCTCGCATGTGTATTTACAGATCAATGTGTCGCAGGAGGAAGACGTGAGAGAAAAGGAAACCGGTGTCAGAGGGAAATGTTCTGTGTCCCTGGGCGCTGGTGGTGCCAGCTTAGCAATTAAGATGTTAGACAGAGAACCTCAGTTTCACCTTAAAGGCACTACACCAAACACCCACCCCAACACCCTCATCTCAGTCACCCTCCCCTGTTCAAGACTGCAAAGTGAGATACCACCATGGGCAGCCAGGTGGAATACTCTGTTCTCTGCTGGCCTGTACTGGAACTGCACAACTTTCTCTTGGATCTGCCCTCTCAGCTCTAGTCCTGTCCATGACGTTTAGCACACATCGATACAGGGCGTTAGTAGAGGAATGCGCACTAAAACCCTGGACCACAGCTAATTAGTAATATGATGTCACTATGTCATCCCCCATAGTGGGATCGTTTGTGTGTGTGTGTAATGTATTAGGATATAGTTTCTTTATAGTACAAACTATGGTATTTTCTAAACCACTCAGTTTGTCTCATCTGTGTTTAAGACTGTGTAATCTCTACCTCTATCCCATCCAAACAAGTAAATTCCACTAACAGGATGAACTCATGGTACAATAGGATTTGCTGGTGTTGTAATCTCACCCGGCACGATACCTGGCAGGTTACAAGATTTCCAGGGACTTTGCATTGATTCTAATCTTACGGGTTGTGACGCCTTCATTGTGGTTTAATACATTATTACAGGCCATAATGCTTCTCTAGTGGCGTGAAATAAAGAGATAGTTTCACAAACATTTTAGGCCAAGTTTGCATATTTACTTGGCAGGGGTTTCTGTAGAGCTGGTATTAGAATTCTACACCAAAAATAATATTGAGATTGGTTTAAAATTTCTGAAAACTATCCCAGTACACGGTACTCTACAAATGATTAATTTGGAATGATATTATGTTGAAAGGTGATTGTTCCGCTCTAGCCTTCCAATGCAGGATGTGATGTTTTTCTGTTGACAAGGAACATGAATTCATTGGTATTCAGTGGCTGTTTTGCCCATCTTGCTGTACTAGTGAATGCATAGACTTTGTGACAAAGTTGATGAAGCCTGCATTTTCATCACCACACACACACACACACACACACACACAGGAGTCCTGTGCAGTGCACCCGATGTTGACAATACGGTATGAGAGTTTTTAGAATCGGTGCAAGAAAAAGTGTATAAGGACATTAACAATGTACAAACACATAGATATGTGTATGCAGATGTTTGTGGGTGGGTGGGTGGGTGGGTGGGTGTGTGTGTGTGTGTGTGTGTGTGTGTGTGTGTGTGTGTGTGTGTGTGTGTATCTGCATATAAGCTGCAAGGGTATTTGTACAAACACTTTGTAGTGGAAAATAACAAAACAGTTACTGACGCAACTTACTAGTGACATGAAGATAATTACAACGCACACAATCCAATAACAGAGAGGATTCCAAGAGAACTTTTAGTCCATTTATTTTCTTTCTTTCCAATAATCCAAAATCAAACATAATACGATACGACGCAATGCGGTTGAAAATTGCCTGTGCTCCCAGGCAGACTAGTAAATCAAATCACATTTATTTATATAGCCCTTCTTACATCAGCTGATATCTCAAAGTGCTGTACAGAAACCCAGCCTAAAACCTCAAACAGCAAGCAATGCAGGTGTAGAAGCACTAGCCCACACAATCACCTGGCAGCCATATATAATCAATGGGGACAAATCAAAATCAAGGGGGGTTAGTCAGGTGCTAAACAGGTAAGTAAATAGGGAGGAAGAGAATCGAACACAAAACATGAGAAATGGCTCCTACATTCCAGTCCCTAATTGTGGCTGCAAGCCAAAATAAAGCATTACTARATTTCATACATCATACAATTTTTTTCTTCTTCATATTTCTCAAGTCCATAGTTCTTTTGTGTGTGTTAGTCCTTTGTTGAGACCCACCAGGGGCCACGTTGGTGTATGGGCTCCCGAGTGGCGCAGTGGTCTAAGGCTCTGCATCTCACAACCGGKCGTGATTGGGAGTCCCATAGGGCGGAGCACAATTGGCCCAGCGTCGTCCGGTTTTGGCCGGGGTAGGCTATCATTGTACATAAGAATTTGTTCTTAACTGACTTGCCTAGCTAAATACATATATATTTTTTTTGAAATGTGTCTCTGTAAAGTGACAGTATACTCTATATGTTAGTCCTACTATGTTGCTTCCTGCAGCAAGCGCAGCTCGCTGATTGGTCGCTCCAAGATGCTCGTCTTGGTCTTGAAGAGTGCACTCCTTACCTGACCCTTAGAATCAGGGAAGGGTTTGATGACTCTGGCCATCAATCAGGAGTTGCGTGGTGCTATATCGTCCACTACTAGTATAATGTCATCTGTGTTGAGACTCCTTTTTAAGAGCTTCCATTTTTGGCGCTCCTGCATTAATGGAAGGTACTCTCTGATTAATGTTTTCCAGAACAGATCCATCAGATACTGAATCTGTTTGCATCTTCATCTGGAATACAAGTCCTCCTTCTGAAATAGCCCTGGTGGCATGATGGGTTTACCTTTTCAGTTGTAGAAGGTGGTTTGGTCTGAGGGCCWCCAGATCATTGGGGTCATCAGACGCTGTGGTGATTGGACAATCATTCAGGATAGCTTCCACTTCACAGAAAGCTGTGTGCAAGCCTTCATCATCCAGTGTTTGTTTTCTCATGACTGAGGTCAGAATGGATTTTACCTGGCGTATCAGCCGCTCCCACACACCTCCATGAACGGAGCCAGAAGTCAATTTTATTCCTTCAGGAAGTAAGTTGCTTTGGATCTACTTTATTTTCTGACTTTTCTTTGCTGTAGWGTTGTCTTAACTCTCAGCATCCAAACAACTGCCAATTTTCAAGCTACACTATGAAAAGATTTTTCTATTTGCTGATTTGTGGGGCGCTTTTCTTCTTTCACCACTATGTGATTGACAGTGATGTCTTTCTTTACCTCAGTCTTCAGAAGGGATGGGGCTCATCTGGCATTTCTGGCCACTGTGACTCCACGATCAACAGGAAATCTGGACCTTCAATCCATCTCTGTATTTCAGGAAAGATTTGCAGTCGTYCCACGTGACGCATCATCTGCTGGAATGACTTTGGAGCTCACATACGGCCACTCAGTAGTTTTTGACAAACCTCTGACGACTGAGACTCAGTTTACCATAAATGTGTGCAACCTTCTTGTTTCTTTGGCTATGTAGCTTAACACAGATTTGCTATCAGTCCAGGAGACGGATTGTTGCAGCTGAATCTGAAACTCTGATTTCAACATTGTATCAACACATACTGCAAGACCTACTSCTGAAAGCTCTAGTTGGGGGAGGGTAATTTGCTTTAGCAGGGCCACTCTCGCTCTTTCCATGATGAATGGGACGTGGGGATCGTCCGTGGGGTTTCTTTGCAGTAGATAGGTCACAACGCCATATACTACCACACTGGCATCACAGAAATGTTGCAACTGTGCAGATATTACCTTGCCAAAGCCACTTGGTTTGATGCATCTGTTGACATAGAAACCAGTCAGTTGGTTCAGATCTGCAAGACGTTTCTTCCACCTCTGAGAAAATACATCTGGTATTTCTTCATCCCAGCCACAGTTGGATTTGCACAGCTCCTGGAGTATTCTCCTTGTTGTCAGGATGAAAGGTGCAAGGAATCCCAGAGGATCATACACTGAACACACAACAGATACGATACCCCTTGTGTGTGGTCGATTCTTCATGACAGTTCTGAATCAAAGTGTGTCAGCCTCCACATCCCACTGGACACCCGGTGCTTTTCCACAGGTAAATTCTCTCTGTCGTGGTCAAACTCGTTCACCTCTTTCACCTTCTCCACTGCAGGTAATGAAGCCAGGACAGCACGGCAGCTCTGAGGTCTCTGACCAGGGTGATGGTTTCACTGTCTGTGGGAATGGATTTCAAACTATCATCAACAGAAAAGTTCCTTCTAATGGCATCTTCAACAGTTTTACTAAGTGCAAAGCTAGCGCAGGTGGGGGATGAAATTGCACTGAGTAGATGGACTGTCATCCCGTACTCTGCCAGCTGTTGGCTTACATCAACATCAGGCCACCACAGGAAACTCAGGAAGTCAACGTCCTGAGGTGGTACTCTGACCTGATGGAACATGCCCTCAGTATTGGCCATCAAGGCAATGGGCTCCGGCTGAAACTTGAGTGGAACACTAAGCAGTGTGTTGGATAGGTCTGGGCCTTGCAGGAGCTCGTTGTTGAGAGKTGTGGCCTTGGATGAAGCAGCACAGTCAAAAACCACATGGATAGTCTTCAATCTTGGACGGTAGACAGCGTGATGTGGAATGTACCACACTTGTCCTTCATCAAGCAGCTGGTCTTCTGGTACCTTTTCAACGTGACCTTTCTGTATGACCTCATTCATAAAAACCTTTGTAGTACTCAAATAGAACTTTGTCATTGTCGAACTTCATTACGAGGTTAAAGGCTTGCTGTTCTGTGTCCCGAAAAGGCAGTTGAAGGTGGTAATGTCAATCCTTCAGCGTCGCAGAGTCTGATGCTATCTTGAGGAACTGTTGGTCATTGTGACGCTGTTCTGGGAGATCTTGGTTGTAATTGCCTGACAAGGAGTGCTTCAATGTTTGCAGTAGAGAGACAATTTGATGTCATGCACTGTCTTCCATGTTCATCTACGCTGGCGCTGCTGTTGAGTGGACCATTGACAACCCATCCAAGGCGAGTCTGTACCGCATATGGACCCTTACCTTGACTGTTAATGATTGTCCACTGTTCCAGTGCCTTTGGGGCGTTGACTTCAACAAGCAGTCCAACATCTGCATCAATACTGGCCAACTTCACTTAATTGAGATGAAGCCATTCCTTGATGTTATTCTGTGAGATTAGGTTTTCTTTGGTGACAGGAATCTGTCTCTGAGTGTAGACCTCTGGCAGCTGTAAGAATATACAATTCTAGGACCTTGAATTTGCTCAAATATTTCTCCTGTCCCATTGTTCTTAGAAGAATCTCTGTCTTCRTATCCTCCAGATGCAAGCAACTCTWTCATCAGCTTCTCAATACAGGTTGCAGAGCTACCTGAGCAAGCATGTTTGATTTGGACAGGCACGATGGCAAGAGTACAATCTTTGTTACCGGTCCCAGTGTGGCCACATGTTGACATAAAGCACTGCTCACTGTTTCTTCTGATGTCTCCAGCAGATTTCACCTCTCTGGGATAACTCCAGTCATCCGTCTTTATGTGCAGCAAACTGGGGAGCTTTCGCAGACACATTTAACATGTCAGTCGTCTTTTGCGGTCTCTGCTAATGTGTCCTCTATCAAAAATTCAACACATAAATCTTTACTATTGAGAAAGTCCACATTTTCTTTGTGTGGTCTTCATCTCATCTTTCTGCAGCACTCCATTGTGTGATACCGTGAGCAGAATAAGCATAGCTTTAGAAGAGCAGTTTACTGGCTGTTCTCCTGAARATTTTCATGCAGTTACAGAGCKTCCAGAAAGTATTCACACCCCTTGACTTTTTCCACATTTTATAATGTTATAAAGTGGGATTAAAATAGATTTAATTTACTTTTTTTTGTCAATGATTCACACAAAAAKACTCATGTCAAAGTGGAAGTAAAATATATAAAAAAAGGTTTTTAGCGAAAATAAAACATACACTTATGTTGGAGTCATTAAAACTCGTTTTTCAACCACTCCACACATTTTTTGTTAACAAACTATGGTTTTGGCAAGTTGGTTAGGACATCTACTTTGTGCAGGACATGAGTAATTTTTCCAACAATTGTTTACAGACAGATTATTTAACTTATANCAGGGCCACTCTCGCTCTTTCCATGATGAATGGGACGTGGGGATCGTCCGTGGGGTTTCTTTGCAGTAGATAGGTCACAACGCCATATACTACCACACTGGCATCACAGAAATGTTGCAACTGTGCAGATATTACCTTGCCAAAGCCACTTGGTTTGATGCATCTGTTGACATAGAAACCAGTCAGTTGGTTCAGATCTGCAAGACGTTTCTTCCACCTCTGAGAAAATACATCTGGTATTTCTTCATCCCAGCCACAGTTGGATTTGCACAGCTCCTGGAGTATTCTCCTTGTTGTCAGGATGAAAGGTGCAAGGAATCCCAGAGGATCATACACTGAACACACAACAGATACGATACCCCTTGTGTGTGGTCGATTCTTCATGACAGTTCTGAATCAAAGTGTGTCAGCCTCCACATCCCACTGGACACCCGGTGCTTTTCCACAGGTAAATTCTCTCTGTCGTGGTCAAACTCGTTCACCTCTTTCACCTTCTCCACTGCAGGTAATGAAGCCAGGACAGCACGGCAGCTCTGAGGTCTCTGACCAGGGTGATGGTTTCACTGTCTGTGGGAATGGATTTCAAACTATCATCAACAGAAAAGTTCCTTCTAATGGCATCTTCAACAGTTTTACTAAGTGCAAAGCTAGCGCAGGTGGGGGATGAAATTGCACTGAGTAGATGGACTGTCATCCCGTACTCTGCCAGCTGTTGGCTTACATCAACATCAGGCCACCACAGGAAACTCAGGAAGTCAACGTCCTGAGGTGGTACTCTGACCTGATGGAACATGCCCTCAGTATTGGCCATCAAGGCGATGGGCTCCGGCTGAAACTTGAGTGGAACACTAAGCAGTGTGTTGGATAGGTCTGGGCCTTGCAGGAGCTCGTTGTTGAGAGATGTGGCCTTGGATGAAGCAGCACAGTCAAAAACCACATGGATAGTCTTCAATCTTGGACGGTAGACAGCGTGATGTGGAATGTACCACACTTGTCCTTCATCAAGCAGCTGGTCTTCTGGTACCTTTTCAACGTGACCTTTCTGTATGACCTCATTCATAAAAACCTTTGTAGTACTCAAATAGAACTTTGTTTGTCATTGTCGAACTTCATTATGAGGTTAAAGGCTTGCTGTTCTGATTCCCGAAAAGGCAGTTGAAGGTGGTAATGTCAATCCTTCAGCGTCGCAGAGTCTGATGCTATCTTGAGGAACTGTTGGTCATTGTGACGCTGTTCTGGGAGATCTTGGTTGTAATTGCCTGACAAGGAGTGCTTCAATGTTTGCAGTAGAGAGACAATTTGATGTCATGCACTGTCTTCCATGTTCATCTACGCTGGCGCTGCTGTTGAGTGGACCATTGACAACCCATCCAAGGCGAGTCTGTACCGCATATGGACCCTTACCTTGACTGTTAATGATTGTCCACTGTTCCAGTGCCTTTGGGGCGTTGACTTCAACAAGCAGTCCAACATCTGCATCAATACTGGCCAACTTCACTTAATTGAGATGAAGCCATTCCTTGATGTTATTCTGTGAGATTAGGTTTTCTTTGGTGACAGGAATCTGTCTCTGAGTGTAGACCTCTGGCAGCTGTAAGAATATACAATTCTAGGACCTTGAATTTGCTCAAATATTTCTCCTGTCCCATTGTTCTTAGAAGAATCTCTGTCTTCRTATCCTCCAGATGCAAGCAACTCTWTCATCAGCTTCTCAATACAGGTTGCAGAGCTACCTGAGCAAGCATGTTTGATTTGGACAGGCACGATGGCAAGAGTACAATCTTTGTTACCGGTCCCAGTGTGGCCACATGTTGACATAAAGCACTGCTCACTGTTTCTTCTGATGTCTCCAGCAGATTTCACCTCTCTGGGATAACTCCAGTCATCCGTCTTTATGTGCAGCAAACTGGGGAGCTTTCGCAGACACATTTAACATGTCAGTCGTCTTTTGCGGTCTCTGCTAATGTGTCCTCTATCAAAAATTCAACACATAAATCTTTACTATTGAGAAAGTCCACATTTTCTTTGTGTGGTCTTCATCTCATCTTTCTGCAGCACTCCATTGTGTGATACCGTGAGCAGAATAAGCATAGCTTTAGAAGAGCAGTTTACTGGCTGTTCTCCTGAARATTTTCATGCAGTTACAGAGCATCCAGAAAGTATTCACACCCCTTGACTTTTTCCACATTTTATAATGTTATAAAGTGGGATTAAAATAGATTTAATTTACATTTTTTTTGTCAATGATTCACACAAAAAAACTCATGTCAAAGTGGAAGTAAAATATATAAAAAAAGGTTTTTAGCGAAAATAAAACACTAATATACAGTTGAAGTTGGAAGTTTACATACACTTAGGTTGGAGTCATTAAAACTCGTTTTTCAACCACTCCACACATTTTTTGTTAACAAACTATAGTTTTGGCAAGTTGGTTAGGACATCTACTTTGTGCAGGACATAAGTAATTTTTCCAACAATTGTTTACAGACAGATTATTTAACTTATAATTAATTCACTGTATCACAATTCCAGTGGGTCAGAAGTTTACATACACTAAGTTGACTGAGCCTTTAAACAGCTTGGAAAATTCCAGAAAATTATGTAATGGTTTTAGAAGCTTCCGATAGGCTAATTATATAATTTGAGTGAKTTGGAGGTGTACCTGTGGATGTATTTCAAGGCCTACCTTCCAACTCAGTGCCTCTTTGCTTGACATCATGMGAAAATCAAAAGAAATCAGCCAAGACCTAAGAAAAYTWATTGTAGACCTCCACAAGTCTGGTCCATGCTTGGGAGTAATTTCCAAATGCCTGAAGGTACCACGTTCAACTGTACAAACAATAGTACGCAAGTATAAACCCCATGGGACCACGCAGCCGTCATACCGCTCAGGAAGGAGACGCGTTCTGTCTCCTAGAGATGAACATACTTTGGTGCGAAAAGACTCCACTAACCATTTCAATAGAATGTTCATGATGTCCCTGTGACAACTGTCGATAGACATAGCTGGTAAATTCGTAGTTAAATTATTGCCAGCAGCATAGTTACAGTCACCAATGCTCTGAATAACAGAAAACACAGCCTAACCAGCTCTGCTAGGGCAAGTAAAATGGTCATAGTGAGCTGTTCTCTCATTTGCGTCTGGAAGTAGCTAGCAAGCTAGCCAATGTTAGCCAGTTAGCTTGGGTGCTTGACTGCTGTTGTGAGGTCAGAACACTCGGACCAACCCTKCTCCTTGGCCAGAGAGTCCAGTGTGCGTTCTGAATGCTCCGAGAGCAAAAGGCGCTGAATTTACCAACTGACAATCTGACAACACTCTGAGTTTACGAATGCCCAGAGCGCACTCTGAGCACACTCTGGCACTCTAGATTGAATTTACAAACACATTCGTAGTATAGTCGCCAAGTGTGGCACATGTTGACATAAAGCACTGCTCACTGTTCTTCTGATGTCTCCAGCAGATTTCACCTCTCTGGGAAACTCCAGTCATCCGTCTTTATGTGCAGCAAACTGGGAGCTTTCGCAGACACATTTAACATGTCAGTCGTCTTTTGCGGTCTTCTACTGATGTGTCCTCTATCAAAAATTCAACACATAAATCTTTACTATTGAGAAAGTCACATTTTCTTTGTGTGGTCTTCATCTCATCTTTCTGCAGCACTCCATTGTGTGATACCGTGAGCAGAATAAGCATAGCTTTAGAAGAGCAGTTTACTGGCTGTTCTCCTGAATATTTTCATGCAGTTACAGAGCTCCAGAAAGTATTCACACCCTTGACTTTTTCCACATTTTATAATGTTATAAAGTGGGATTAAAATAGATTTAATTTACTTTTTTTGTCAATGATTCACACAAAAAACTCATGTCAAAGTGGAAGTAAAATATATAAAAAAAGGTTTTTAGCGAAAATAGAAACATACACTTATGTGGAGTCATTAAAACTCGTTTTTCAACCACTCCACACATTTTTTGTTAACAACTATGGTTTTGGCAAGTTGGTTAGGACATCTACTTTGTGCAGGACAAATGAGTAATTTTCCAACAATTGTTTACAGACAGATTATTTAACTTATATTAATTCACTGTATCACAATTCCAGTGGGTCAAAAGTTTACATACACTAAGTTGACTGAGCCTTTAAACAGCTTGGAAAATTCCCAGAAAATTATGTAATGGTTTTAGAAGCTTCGATAGGCTAATAATAATTGAGTGATATTGAGGTGTACTGTGTGTATGAATATATTCTCAATAGTCCTCTTATGCTCTTACACAGGTCGCACAAAAAATCAGAAAGAAAGCCAGCCATAAGAAAATATTGTAGACCTCCACAATCTGGTCCATGCTTGGGAGTAATTTCCAAATGCCTGAAGGTACCACGTTCAACTGTACAAACAATAGTACGCAAGTATAAACCATGGGACACGCAGCCGTCATACCGCTCAGGAAGGAGACGCGTTCTGTCTCCTAGAGATGAACATACTTTGGTGCGAAAAGACTCCACTAACCATTTCAATAGAATGTTCATGATGTCCCTGTGACAACTGTCGATAGACATAGCTGGTAAATTCGTAGTTAAATTATTGCCAGCGACAAATTACAGTCACAATGCTCTGAAACAGAAAACACAGCCTAACCAGCTCTGCTAGGGCAAGTAAAATGGTCATAGTGAGCTGTTCTCTCATTTGCGTCTGGAAGTAGCTAGCAAGCTAAGCATATACATCTTCGATATGCGAACTCACTCAGTAAGAACTCGAAGACGTGAGCACCTAACCAGACTCATGCTTGGCAAGTCAGGCATCCAGAGGTCATAGTCAATGGAACAACGTTTCGATTAGCTCGACGCCGTTACGTCACGTTTGTATGCCGCCCTCATCGCCGAAGACTGCGTAGCATATAGAGAGCTAAAGCGAGAGCCACGTATCACTGGTGCACGCTGTGAAGAGGTACTAGAACATGCGGAATCCTGGGAAGAAGGCAGTCAGTGTGTTCTGAGCTCGAGGAAGCTGATTTGCTTCGTGACTCTGCAACACTGTTACGATGCCAGAGGGCCACTCTGAGAGACTCTGCATTAATTGTACAAAAGTTCGTAGCAGAGTGAGAAAAGTATTGATCCATGCCTTGATTGTCTTGGTTGCCCATACTGAGAACTGAAATATAGTCTTAATTATGTATTATAAGTAGCGAATTAAAAATAAAGGATGCCAGAAAACACGCATGTCAGAAACTGTTATAAATTGTCTAGTGGCGATTAGCAGAGGAAATAAGTATTTGGACACTCTGAAAACATGACTTAGTAGTGTGAGCGACAAAAACCCCTTGTTGGCCCATCACAGAGCGGTCAGATGTTTCTTGTAGTGTGCCTACACCAGGTTTGCACACATCTCAGGAGGATTTGTTCCAGTCCTCTTTGCAGATCTCTCAATCTTAAGGTTTCGAGGCTGGACGTTTTGGCAACCGAACCTTCAGCTCCATCCAACCAGATGAGTTCTGATGGATTAAGGTACTAGAGAGACTGGGCTAAGGGCCAGCTGCCAAGTGACCTTAAAATGATGCTCTGTCTTGAGCCACTCCTTGTTTGCCTCTTGGCCGGGTGTTTTGGGTCATTGTCTGCTGGAATACCCAGATACCACGACTCCATTTGTCAATACCCTGGGCTGCGCAGGAAGGAGGTTTTCACCAGCAATTTGAGCGGTACACTGGCCGCGCGTCCATCATCCCTTGTATGGCGGTAGAAGTGTGTCCTGTCCGCCTTAGCAGAAAGAACACCACCCAAAGCATAATGTTTCCACCATCCATGTATTGAACGGATGGGGATGGTTTCTTGCGGTCATAGGCAGACCATGTACCCGCTCCCTCCAAACACGCAAGTTGAGTTTGATGCCAAAGAACTTACGCTAGCTTTTGTTCTCATCATGCACCACAACACCGTTCACGCCAGTTAGTTCTGAAACTCAATCAGATGTTCATGGTGCAAACTTCCAGACGCGCATGTATATGTGGCTTTTCGTGAGGCGAGGGCGGACTCTGGCCCATGGTGCACGCCTGCAGGATTCAGTCCTTCACAAGGACGTAGTTGTAGTGTACGCTCATGATTGTCTTTTTCTTGGTGACTAATGGTCCCAGGCTAGCTTGAGATCATAGACAAGATCACCTCTCGATGGATAGTCTGGGCTGATCCTCACCATTACCATGGAATATTGACGAACACCACACGAGTGAGATCGTTGCGCATGGAGCCTCCAGGCCAAGGGAGTTTGACAGTCTCTTTGTGTTCTCCTCTCCATTCTGCAACAATAATGCCGCAAACCAAAGCTGTGTCACCTTCTCACCAAGCTGCTTGGCAATGGTCTTGTAGCCATTCCAGCCTTGTGTAATCTACAATCTTGTCCTGACATCCTTGGAGAGCTCTTTGTCTTGCCAGTGGTGGAGAGTTTTGAAATCGATTGATTGATTGCTTCTGTGGACAGGTGTCTTTTATACAGGTAAGAAATGAGATAGACACATTCCC